>NW_027125276.1:0-218192 GCF_033026475.1 Channa argus | reverse complement strand
AGACAGGGGCGTAACAGACCAGTACAGTTGTAGTACTTTGTACTTTGCCACATTTATCTTCTTCTTACCAAGTGTCATGCATTCTGCTTCTCTAGCGTTTTTAAGAGCTGTTGATGATGTCAAATGCAGCTTACGGCCACACCGCTCTCTAAGCGCCCGATCTCGTCCGATCTCGGCAGCCAAATAGAGCCGGGCCTGGTTAGTACTTGGTAGGAAGACCGCCTGGGAATACCAGGTGCTGTAAGCTTTTTTGCTTGGGTTTACGGGCAGCACAAGCTGGTGTTACTGCCTATTTATTCATAGAAATTGTTCTATATTTTCATCAAATTTTGTTCTTTCATTGCTGTTTTGCTACTTTATTGGTTTGCCAACCATCGTGCTTCATTACTAGTAGACCATGTTACGGTCCTGGCCATATGTGTTGTTTTTATTTTCTTGTTCTTATAGGTGCCCTGCCTGATTGGCCGGATTGGGGGGCAGTACAGGAAGCTGATTGGTCCATCCTACACTTCCTGGAGTTTTAAAAGTACGGTTCCCAACAGCTAGCGAGGCTCTTTCTGGCATCAGCACCTGTTTGCTGTTCTTGGTTTCCAAACCTTATTTAGCATTTTTGAATTGTTAGGTTTTGTGCCGTGGTTTTGTTTATAAATTGTATATTTTGTAAATAGTATTAAATCTGTAGGGGTGAACTACCATTTTCTTTGGACTGTTTTCACATTTGGGAGTTAGGGTTAACGACTGTCTTTTGGTTTGTTTATTTCTATCAGGCTAGCTAGCACTTTCTGTGGGAAATGGCTTATTTTGTTTATTATGTTGGCCTTGGTTCGCCCTGAGTTGTGTCATTTTTTGTTTGTCACTTTCTTTCGTTTAAAATAAATATCATTCTGTTGGAACATCTCGATCCTGGATTTTGGTTTGGGGATCGGAGAGGGAACATGCTAATTTATCTTTGTATGTTGCACCCTGACCCCCTAGACAGGGGCGTAACAGACCAGTACAGTTATAGTACTTTGTACTTTGCCACATTTATCTTCTTCTTAGCAAGTGTCATGCATTCTGCTTCTCTAGCGTTTTTAAGAGCTGTTGATGATGTCAAATGCAGCTTACGGCCACACCGCTCTCTAAGCGCCCGATCTCGTCCGATCTCGGCAGCCAAATAGAGCCGGGCCTGGTTAGTACTTGGTAGGAAGACCGCCTGGGAATACCAGGTGCTGTTAGCTTTTTTGCTTGGGTTTACGGGCAGCACAAGCTGGTGTTACTGCCTATTTATTCATAGAAATTGTTCTATATTTTCATCAAATTTTGTTCTTTCATTGCTGTTTTGCTACTTTATTGGTTTGCCAACCATCGTGCTTCATTACTAGTAGACCATGTTACGGTCCTGGCCATATGTGTTGTTTTTATTTTCTTGTTCTTATAGGTGCCCTGCCTGATTGGCCGGATTGGGGGGCAGTACAGGAAGCTGATTGGTCCATCCTACACTTCCTGGAGTTTTAAAAGTACGGTTCCCAACAGCAAGCGAGGCTCTTTCTGGCATCAGCACCTGTTTGCTGTTCTTGGTTTCCAAACCTTATTTAGCATTTTTGAATTGTTAGGTTTTGTGACGTGGTTTTGTTATAAATTGTATATTTTGTAAATAGTATTAAATCTGTAGGGGTGAACTGCCATTTTCTTTGGACCGTTTTCACATTAGGGAGTTAAGGTTAGCGACTGTCTTTTGGTTTGTTTATTTCTATCAGGCTAGCTAGCACTTTCTGTGGGAAATGGCTTATTTTGTTTATTATGTTGGCCTTGGTTCGCCCTGAGTTGTAGTGTCATGTTTTGTTTGACACTTTCTTTCGTTTAAAATAAATATCATTCTGTTGGAACATCTCGATCCTGGATTTTGGTTTGGGGATCGGAGAGGGAACATGCTAATTTATCTTTGTATGTTGCACCCTGACCCCCTAGACAGGGGCGTAACAGACCAGTACAGTTATAGTACTTTGTACTTTGCCACATTTATCTTCTTCTTAGCAAGTGTCATGCATTCTGCTTCTCTAGCGTTTTTAAGAGCTGTTGATGATGTCAAATGCAGCTTACGGCCACACCGCTCTCTAAGCGCCCGATCTCGTCCGATCTCGGCAGCCAAATAGAGCCGGGCCTGGTTAGTACTTGGTAGGAAGACCGCCTGGGAATACCAGGTGCTGTAAGCTTTTTTGCTTGGGTTTACGGGCAGCACAAGCTGGTGTTACTGCCTATTTATTCATAGAAATTGTTCTATATTTTCATCAAATTTTGTTCTTTCATTGCTGTTTTGCTACTTTATTGGTTTGCCAACCATCGTGCTTCATTACTAGTAGACCATGTTACGGTCCTGGCCATATGTGTTGTTTTTATTTTCTTGTTCTTATAGGTGCCCTGCCTGATTGGCCGGATTGGGGGGCAGTACAGGAAGCTGATTGGTCCATCCTACACTTCCTGGAGTTTTAAAAGTATGGTTCCCAACAGCAAGCGAGGCTCTTTCTGGCATCAGCACCTGTTTGCTGTTCTTGGTTTCCAAACCTTATTTAGCATTTTTGAATTGTTAGGTTTTGTGACGTGGTTTTGTTATAAATTGTATATTTTGTAAATAGTATTAAATCTGTAGGGGTGAACTGCCATTTTCTTTGGACCGTTTTCACATTAGGGAGTTAGGGTTAGCGACTGTCTTTTGGTTTGTTTATTTCTATCAGGCTTGCTAGCACTTTCTGTGGGAAATGGCTTATTTTGTTTATTATGTTGGCCTTGGTTCGCCCTGAGTTGTAGTGTCATGTTTTGTTTGACACTTTCTTTCGTTTAAAATAAATATCATTCTGTTGGAACATCTCGATCCTGGATTTTGGTTTGGGGATCGGAGAGGGATCATGCTAATTTATCTTTGTATGTTGCACCCTGACCCCCTAGACAGGGGCGTAACAGACCAGTACAGTTATAGTACTTTGTACTTTGCCACATTTATCTTCTTCTTAGCAAGTGTCATGCATTCTGCTTCTCCAGCGTTTTTAAGAGCTGTTGATGATGTCAAATGCAGCTTACGGCCACACCGCTCTCTAAGCGCCCGATCTCGTCCGATCTCGGCAGCCAAATAGAGCCGGGCCTGGTTAGTACTTGGTAGGAAGACCGCCTGGGAATACCAGGTGCTGTAAGCTTTTTTGCTTGGGTTTACGGGCAGCACAAGCTGGTGTTACTGCCTATTTATTCATAGAAATTGTTCTATATTTTCATCAAATTTTGTTCTTTCATTGCTGTTTTGCTACTTTATTGGTTTGCCAACCATCGTGCTTCATTACTAGTAGACCATGTTACGGTCCTGGCCATATGTGTTGTTTTTATTTTCTTGTTCTTATAGGTGCCCTGCCTGATTGGCCGGATTGGGGGGCAGTACAGGAAGCTGATTGGTCCATCCTACACTTCCTGGAGTTTTAAAAGTACGGTTCCCAACAGCTAGCGAGGCTCTTTCTGGCATCAGCACCTGTTTGCTGTTCTTGGTTTCCAAACCTTATTTAGCATTTTTGAATTGTTAGGTTTTGTGCCGTGGTTTTGTTTATAAATTGTATATTTTGTAAATAGTATTAAATCTGTAGGGGTGAACTGCCATTTTCTTTGGACTGTTTTCACATTAGGGAGTTAGGGTTAGCGACTGTCTTTTGGTTTGTTTATTTCTATCAGGCTAGCTAGCACTTTCTGTGGGAAATGGCTTATTTTGTTTATTATGTTGGCCTTGGTTCGCCCTGAGTTGTGTCATTTTTTGTTTGTCACTTTCTTTCGTTTAAAATAAATATCATTCTGTTGGAACATCTCGATCCTGGATTTTGGTTTGGGGATCGGAGAGGGAACATGCTAATTTATCTTTGTATGTTGCACCCTGACCCCCTAGACAGGGGCGTAACAGACCAGTACAGTTATAGTACTTTGTACTTTGCCACATTTATCTTCTTCTTAGCAAGTGTCATGCATTCTGCTTCTCCAGCGTTTTTAAGAGCTGTTGATGATGTCAAATGCAGCTTACGGCCACACTGCTCTCTAAGCGCCCGATCCCGTCCGATCTCAGCAGCCAAATATGGCCGGGCCTTGTTAGTACTTGGTAGGAAGACCGCCTGGGAATACCACGTGCTGTAAGCTTCTTTGCTTGGGTTTACGGGCAGCACAAGCTGGTGTTACTGCCTATTTATTCATAGAAATTGTTCTATATTTTCATCAAATTTTGTTCTTTCATTGCTGTTTTGCTACTTTATTGGTTTGCCAACCATCGTGCTTCATTACTAGTAGACCATGTTACAGTCCTGGCCATATGTGTTGTTTTTATTTTCTTGTTCTTATAGGTGCCCTGCCTGATTGGCCGGATTGGGGGGCAGTACAGGAAGCTGATTGGTCCATCCTACACTTCCTGGAGTTTTAAAAGTACGGTTCCCAACAGCTAGCGAGGCTCTTTCTGGCATCAGCACCTGTTTGCTTTTCTTGGTTTCCAAACCTTATTTAGCATTTTTGAATTGTTAGGTTTTGTGCCGTGGTTTTGTTTATAAATTGTATATTTTGTAAATAGTATTAAATCTGTAGGGGTGAACTGCCATTTTCTTTGGAGTGTTTTCACATTAGGGAGTTAGGGTTAGCGACTATCTTTTGGTTTGTTTATTTCTATCAGGCTAGCTAGCACTTTCTGTGGGAAATGGCTTATTTTGTTTATTATGTTGGCCTTGGTTCGCCCTGAGTTGTAGAGTCATGTTTTGTTTGACACTTTCTTTCGTTTAAAATAAATATCATTCTGTTGGAACATCTCAATCCTGGATTTTGGTTTGAGGATCGGAGAGGGAACATCCAAATTTATCTTTGTATGTTTCACCCTGACCCCCTAGACAGGGGCGTAACAGACCAGTACAGTTATAGTACTTTGTACTTTGCCATATTTATCTTCTTCTTAGCAAGTGTCATGCATTCTGCTTCTCCAGCGTTTTTAAGAGCTGTTGATGATGTCAAATGCAGCTTACGGCCACACCGCTCTCTAAGCGCCCGATCTCGTCCGATCTCGGCAGCCAAATAGAGCCGGGCCTGGTTAGTACTTGGTAGGAAGACCGCCTGGGAATACCAGGTGCTGTAAGCTTTTTTGCTTGGGTTTACGGGCAGCACAAGCTGGTGTTACTGCCTATTTATTCATAGAAATTGTTTTATATTTTCATCAAATTTTGTTCTTTCATTGCTGTTTTGCTACTTTATTGGTTTGCCAACCATCGTGCTTCATTACTAGTAGACCATGTTACGGTCCTGGCCATATGTGTTGTTTTTATTTTCTTGTTCTTATAGGTGCCCTGCCTGATTGGCCGGATTGGGGGGCAGTACAGGAAGCTGATTGGTCCATCCTACACTTCCTGGAGTTTTAAAAGTACGGTTCCCAACAGCAAGCGAGGCTCTTTCTGGCATCAGCACCTGTTTGCTGTTCTTGGTTTCCAAACCTTATTTAGCATTTTTGAATTGTTAGGTTTTGTGACGTGGTTTTGTTATAAATTGTATATTTTGTAAATAGTATTAAATCTGTAGGGGTGAACTGCCATTTTCTTTGGAGTGTTTTCACATTAGGGAGTTAGGGTTAGCGACTATCTTTTGGTTTGTTTATTTCTATCAGGCTAGCTAACACTTTCTGTGGGAAATGGCTTATTTTGTTTATTATGTTGGCCTTGGTTCGCCCTGAGTTGTAGTGTCATGTTTTGTTTGACACTTTCTTTCGTTTAAAATAAATATCATTCTGTTGGAACATCTCAATCCTGGATTTTGGTTTGAGGATCGGAGAGGGATCATGCAAATTTATCTTTGTATGTTTCACCCTGACCCCCTAGACAGGGGCGTAACAGACCAGTACAGTTATAGTACTTTGTACTTTGCCACATTTATCTTCTTCTTAGCAAGTGTCATGCATTCTGCTTCTCCAGCGTTTTTAGGAGCTGTTGATGATGTCAAATGCAGCTTACGGCCACACCGCTCTCTAAGCGCCCGATCTCGTCCGATCTCGGCAGCCAAATAGAGCCGGGCCTGGTTAGTACTTGGTAGGAAGACCGCCTGGGAATACCAGGTGCTGTAAGTTTTTTTGCTTGGGTTTACGGGCAGCACAAGCTGGTGTTACTGCCTATTTATTCATAGAAATTGTACCATATTTTCATCAAATCTTGTTCTTTCATTGCTGTTTTGCTACTTCATTGGTTTGTCAACCATCGTGCTTCATTACTAGTAGACCATGTTACGGTCCTGGCCATATGTGTTGTTTTTATTTTGTTGTTCTTATAGGTGCCCTGCCTTATTGGCCGGATTGGGGGGCAGTACAGGAAGCTGATTGGTCCATCCTTCACTTCCTGGAGTTTTAAAAGTACGGTTCCCAACAGCTAGCGAGGCTCTTTCTGGCAGCAGCACCTGTTTGCTGTTCTTGGTTTCCAAACCTTATTTAGCATTTTTGAATTGTTAGGTTTTGTGCCGTGGTTTTGTTTATAAATTGTATATTTTGTAAATAGTATTAAATCTGTAGGGGTGAACTGCCATTTTCTTTGGACTGTTTTCACATTAGGGAGTTAGGGTTAGCGACTGTCTTTTGGTTTGTTTATTTCTATCAGGCTAGCTAGCACTTTCTGTGGGAAATGGCTTATTTTGTTTATTATGTTGGCCTTGGTTCGCCCTGAGTTGTAGTGTCATGTTTTGTTTGACACTTTCTTTCGTTTAAAATAAATATCATTCTGTTGGAACATCTCGATCCTGGATTTTGGTTTGGGGATCGGAGAGGGAACATGCTAAATTATCTTTGTATGTTGCACCCTGACCCCCTAGACAGGGGCGTAACAGACCAGTACAGTTATAGTACTTTGTACTTTGCCACATTTATCTTCTTCTTAGCAAGTGTCATGCATTCTGCTTCTCCAGCGTTTTTAAGAGCTGTTGATGATGTCAAATGCAGCTTACGGCCACACCGCTCTCTAAGCGCCCGATCCCGTCCGATCTCAGCAGCCAATTGTGGCCGGGCCTTGTTAGTACTTGGTAGGAAGACCGCCTGGGAATACCACGTGCTGTAAGCTTCTTTGCTTGGGTTTACGGGCAGCACAAGCTGGTGTTACTGCCTATTTATTCATAGAAATTGTTCTATATTTTCATCAAATTTTGTTCTTTCATTGCTGTTTTGCTACTTTATTGGTTTGCCAACCATCGTGCTTCATTACTAGTAGACCATGTTACAGTCCTGGCCATATGTGTTGTTTTTATTTTCTTGTTCTTATAGGTGCCCTGCCTGATTGGCCGGATTGGGGGGCAGTACAGGAAGCTGATTGGTCCATCCTACACTTCCTGGAGTTTTAAAAGTACGGTTCCCAACAGCTAGCGAGGCTCTTTCTGGCATCAGCACCTGTTTGCTTTTCTTGGTTTCCAAACCTTATTTAGCATTTTTGAATTGTTAGGTTTTGTGCCGTGGTTTTGTTTATAAATTGTATATTTTGTAAATAGTATTAAATCTGTAGGGGTGAACTGCCATTTTCTTTGGAGTGTTTTCACATTAGGGAGTTAGGGTTAGCGACTATCTTTTGGTTTGTTTATTTCTATCAGGCTAGCTAACACTTTCTGTGGGAAATGGCTTATTTTGTTTATTATGTTGGCCTTGGTTCGCCCTGAGTTGTAGAGTCATGTTTTGTTTGACACTTTCTTTCGTTTACAATAAATATCATTCTGTTGGAACATCTCAATCCTGGATTTTGGTTTGAGGATCGGAGAGGGAACATCCAAATTTATCTTTGTATGTTTCACCCTGACCCCCTAGACAGGGGCGTAACAGACCAGTACAGTTATAGTACTTTGTACTTTGCCATATTTATCTTCTTCTTAGCAAGTGTCATGCATTCTGCTTCTCCAGCGTTTTTAAGAGCTGTTGATGATGTCAAATGCAGCTTACGGCCACACCGCTCTCTAAGCGCCCGATCTCGTCCGATCTCGGCAGCCAAATAGAGCCGGGCCTGGTTAGTACTTGGTAGGAAGACCGCCTGGGAATACCAGGTGCTGTAAGCTTTTTTGCTTGGGTTTACGGGCAGCACAAGCTGGTGTTACTGCCTATTTATTCATAGAAATTGTTCTATATTTTCATCAAATTTTGTTCTTTCATTGCTGTTTTGCTACTTTATTGGTTTGCCAACCATCGTGCTTCATTACTAGTAGACCATGTTACGGTCCTGGCCATATGTGTTGTTTTTATTTTCTTGTTCTTATAGGTGCCCTGCCTGATTGGCCGGATTGGGGGGCAGTACAGGAAGCTGATTGGTCCATCCTACACTTCCTGGAGTTTTAAAAGTACGGTTCCCAACAGCAAGCGAGGCTCTTTCTGGCATCAGCACCTGTTTGCTGTTCTTGGTTTCCAAACCTTATTTAGCATTTTTGAATTGTTAGGTTTTGTGACGTGGTTTTGTTATAAATTGTATATTTTGTAAATAGTATTAAATCTGTAGGGGTGGACTGCCATTTTCTTTTGATTGTTTTCACTTGTTTTCACATTAAGGAGTTAGGGTTAGCGACTGTCTTTTGGTTTGTTTATTTCTATCAGGCTAGCTAGCACTTTCTGTGGGAAATGGCTTATTTTGTTTATTATGTTGGCCTGGGTTCGCCCTGAGTTGTAGTGTCATGTTTTGTTTGACACTTTCTTTCGTTTAAAATAAATATCATTCTGTTGGAACATCTCGATCCTGGATTTTGGTTTGGGGATCGGAGAGGGAACATGCTAATTTATCTTTGTATGTTGCACCCTGACCCCCTAGACAGGGGCGTAACAGACCAGTACAGTTATAGTACTTTGTACTTTGCCACATTTATCTTCTTCTTAGCAAGTGTCATGCATTCTGCTTCTCCAGCGTTTTTAAGAGCTGTTGATGATGTCAAATGCAGCTTACGGCCCCACCGCTCTCTAAGCGCCCGATCTCGTCCGATCTCGGCAGCCAAATAGAGCCGGGCCTGGTTAGTACTTGGTAGGAAGACCGCCTGGGAATACCAGGTGCTGTAAGCTTTTTTGCTTGGGTTTACGGGCAGCACAAGCTGGTGTTACTGCCTATTTATTCATAGAAATTGTTCTATATTTTCATCAAATTTTGTTCTTTCATTGCTGTTTTGCTACTTTATTGGTTTGCCAACCATCGTGCTTCATTACTAGTAGACCATGTTACGGTCCTGGCCATATGTGTTGTTTTTATTTTCTTGTTC
Source organism: Channa argus (assembly GCF_033026475.1). Classification (NCBI taxonomy): domain Eukaryota; kingdom Metazoa; phylum Chordata; class Actinopteri; order Anabantiformes; family Channidae; genus Channa; species Channa argus. The sequence continues at coordinate 208,967 of NW_027125276.1, read as the reverse complement.
TTATAGGTGCCCTGCCTGATTGGCCGGATTGGGGGGCAGTACAGGAAGCTGATTGGTCCATCCTACACTTCCTGGAGTTTTAAAAGTACGGTTCCCAACAGCTAGCGAGGCTCTTTCTGGCATCAGCACCTGTTTGCTGTTCTTGGTTTCCAAACCTTATTTAGCATTTTTGAATTGTTAGGTTTTGTGCCGTGGTTTTGTTTATAAATTGTATATTTTGTAAATAGTATTAAATCTGTAGGGGTGAACTGCCATTTTCTTTGGAGTGTTTTCACATTAGGGAGTTAGGGTTAGCGACTATCTTTTGGTTTGTTTATTTCTATCAGGCTAGCTAACACTTTCTGTGGGAAATGGCTTATTTTGTTTATTATGTTGGCCTTGGTTCGCCCTGAGTTGTAGAGTCATGTTTTGTTTGACACTTTCTTTCGTTTAAAATAAATATCATTCTGTTGGAACATCTCGATCCTGGATTTTGGTTTGGGGATCGGAGAGGGAACATGCTAATTTATCTTTGTATGTTGCACCCTGACCCCCTAGACAGGGGCGTAACAGACCAGTACAGTTATAGTACTTTGTACTTTGCCACATTTATCTTCTTCTTAGCAAGTGTCATGCATTCTGCTTCTCCAGCGTTTTTAAGAGCTGTTGATGATGTCAAATGCAGCTTACGGCCCCACCGCTCTCTAAGCGCCCGATCTCGTCCGATCTCGGCAGCCAAATAGAGCCGGGCCTGGTTAGTACTTGGTAGGAAGACCGCCTGGGAATACCAGGTGCTGTAAGCTTTTTTGCTTGGGTTTACGGGCAGCACAAGCTGGTGTTACTGCCTATTTATTCATAGAAATTGTTCTATATTTTCATCAAATTTTGTTCTTTCATTGCTGTTTTGCTACTTTATTGGTTTGCCAACCATCGTGCTTCATTACTAGTAGACCATGTTACGGTCCTGGCCATATGTGTTGTTTTTATTTTCTTGTTCTTATAGGTGCCCTGCCTGATTGGCCGGATTGGGGGGCAGTACAGGAAGCTGATTGGTCCATCCTACACTTCCTGGAGTTTTAAAAGTACGGTTCCCAACAGCAAGCGAGGCTCTTTCTGGCATCAGCACCTGTTTGCTGTTCTTGGTTTCCAAACCTTATTTAGCATTTTTGAATTGTTAGGTTTTGTGACGTGGTTTTGTTATAAATTGTATATTTTGTAAATAGTATTAAATCTGTAGGGGTGAACTGCCATTTTCTTTGGACCGTTTTCACATTAGGGAGTTAGGGTTAGCGACTGTCTTTTGGTTTGTTTATTTCTATCAGGCTAGCTAGCACTTTCTGTGGGAAATGGCTTATTTTGTTTATTATGTTGGCCTTGGTTCGCCATGAGTTGTGTCATTTTTTGTTTGTCACTTTCTTTCGTTTAAAATAAATATCATTCTGTTGGAACATCTCGATCCTGGATTTTGGTTTGGGGATCGGAGAGGGAACATGCTAATTTATCTTTGTATGTTGCACCCTGACCCCCTAGACAGGGGCGTAACAGACCAGTACAGTTATAGTACTTTGTACTTTGCCACATTTATCTTCTTCTTAGCAAGTGTCATGCATTCTGCTTCTCCAGCGTTTTTAAGAGCTGTTGATGATGTCAAATGCAGCTTACGGCCCCACCGCTCTCTAAGCGCCCGATCTCGTCCGATCTCGGCAGCCAAATAGAGCCGGGCCTGGTTAGTACTTGGTAGGAAGACCGCCTGGGAATACCAGGTGCTGTAAGCTTTTTTGCTTGGGTTTACGGGCAGCACAAGCTGGTGTTACTGCCTATTTATTCATAGAAATTGTTCTATATTTTCATCAAATTTTGTTCTTTCATTGCTGTTTTGCTACTTTATTGGTTTGCCAACCATCGTGCTTCATTACTAGTAGACCATGTTACGGTCCTGGCCATATGTGTTGTTTTTATTTTCTTGTTCTTATAGGTGCCCTGCCTGATTGGCCGGATTGGGGGGCAGTACAGGAAGCTGATTGGTCCATCCTACACTTCCTGGAGTTTTAAAAGTACGGTTCCCAACAGCAAGCGAGGCTCTTTCTGGCATCAGCACCTGTTTGCTGTTCTTGGTTTCCAAACCTTATTTAGCATTTTTGAATTGTTAGGTTTTGTGACGTGGTTTTGTTATAAATTGTATATTTTGTAAATAGTATTAAATCTGTAGGGGTGGACTGCCATTTTCTTTTGATTGTTTTCACTTGTTTTCACATTAAGGAGTTAGGGTTAGCGACTGTCTTTTGGTTTGTTTATTTCTATCAGGCTAGCTAGCACTTTCTGTGGGAAATGGCTTATTTTGTTTATTATGTTGGCCTGGGTTCGCCCTGAGTTGTAGTGTCATGTTTTGTTTGACACTTTCTTTCGTTTAAAATAAATATCATTCTGTTGGAACATCTCGATCCTGGATTTTGGTTTGGGGATCGGAGAGGGAACATGCTAATTTATCTTTGTATGTTGCACCCTGACCCCCTAGACAGGGGCGTAACAGACCAGTACAGTTATAGTACTTTGTACTTTGCCACATTTATCTTCTTCTTAGCAAGTGTCATGCATTCTGCTTCTCCAGCGTTTTTAAGAGCTGTTGATGATGTCAAATGCAGCTTACGGCCCCACCGCTCTCTAAGCGCCCGATCTCGTCCGATCTCGGCAGCCAAATAGAGCCGGGCCTGGTTAGTACTTGGTAGGAAGACCGCCTGGGAATACCAGGTGCTGTAAGCTTTTTTGCTTGGGTTTACGGGCAGCACAAGCTGGTGTTACTGCCTATTTATTCATAGAAATTGTTCTATATTTTCATCAAATTTTGTTCTTTCATTGCTGTTTTGCTACTTTATTGGTTTGCCAACCATCGTGCTTCATTACTAGTAGACCATGTTACGGTCCTGGCCATATGTGTTGTTTTTATTTTCTTGTTCTTATAGGTGCCCTGCCTGATTGGCCGGATTGGGGGGCAGTACAGGAAGCTGATTGGTCCATCCTACACTTCCTGGAGTTTTAAAAGTACGGTTCCCAACAGCTAGCGAGGCTCTTTCTGGCATCAGCACCTGTTTGCTGTTCTTGGTTTCCAAACCTTATTTAGCATTTTTGAATTGTTAGGTTTTGTGCCGTGGTTTTGTTTATAAATTGTATATTTTGTAAATAGTATTAAATCTGTAGGGGTGAACTGCCATTTTCTTTGGAGTGTTTTCACATTAGGGAGTTAGGGTTAGCGACTATCTTTTGGTTTGTTTATTTCTATCAGGCTAGCTAACACTTTCTGTGGGAAATGGCTTATTTTGTTTATTATGTTGGCCTTGGTTCGCCCTGAGTTGTAGAGTCATGTTTTGTTTGACACTTTCTTTCGTTTAAAATAAATATCATTCTGTTGGAACATCTCGATCCTGGATTTTGGTTTGGGGATCGGAGAGGGAACATGCTAATTTATCTTTGTATGTTGCACCCTGACCCCCTAGACAGGGGCGTAACAGACCAGTACAGTTATAGTACTTTGTACTTTGCCACATTTATCTTCTTCTTAGCAAGTGTCATGCATTCTGCTTCTCCAGCGTTTTTAAGAGCTGTTGATGATGTCAAATGCAGCTTACGGCCACACCGCTCTCTAAGCGCCCGATCTCGTCCGATCTCGGCAGCCACATAGAGCTGGGCCTGGTTAGTACTTGGTAGGAAGACCGCCTGGGAATACCAGGTGCTGTAAGTTTTTTTCTTGGGTTTACGGGCAGCACAAGCTGGTGTTACTGCCTATTTATTCATAGAAATTGTTCCATATTTTCATCAAATTTTGTTCTTTCATTGCTGTTTTGCTACTTTATTGGTTTGTCAACCATCGTGCTTCATTACTAGTAGACCATGTTACGGTCCTGGCCATATGTGTTGTTTTTATTTTGTTGTTCTTATAGGTGCCCTGCCTGATTGGCCGGATTGGGGGGCAGTACAGGAAGCTGATTGGTCCATCCTACACTTCCTGGAGTTTTAAAAGTACGGTTCCCAACAGCTAGCGAGGCTCTTTCTGGCATCAGCACCTGTTTGCTGTTCTTGGTTTCCAAACCTTATTTAGCATTTTTGAATTGTTAGGTTTTGTGCCGTGGTTTTGTTTATAAATTGTATATTTTGTAAATAGTATTAAATCTGTAGGGGTGAACTGCCATTTTCTTTGGAGTGTTTTCACATTAGGGAGTTAGGGTTAGCGACTGTCTTTTGGTTTGTTTATTTCTATCAGGCTAGCTAGCACTTTCTGTGGGAAATGGCTTATTTTGTTTATTATGTTGGCCTTGGTTCGCCCTGAGTTGTAGAGTCATGTTTTGTTTGACACTTTCTTTCGTTTAAAATAAATATCATTCTGTTGGAACATCTCGATCCTGGATTTTGGTTTGGGGATCGGAGAGGGAACATGCTAATTTATCTTTGTATGTTGCACCCTGACCCCCTAGACAGGGGCGTAACAGACCAGTACAGTTATAGTACTTTGTACTTTGCCACATTTATCTTCTTCTTAGCAAGTGTCATGCATTCTGCTTCTCCAGCGTTTTTAAGAGCTGTTGATGATGTCAAATGCAGCTTACGGCCACACCGCTCTCTAAGCGCCCGATCTCGTCCGATCTCGGCAGCCAAATAGAGCCGGGCCTGGTTAGTACTTGGTAGGAAGACCGCCTGGGAATACCAGGTGCTGTAAGCTTTTTTGCTTGGGTTTACGGGCAGCACAAGCTGGTGTTACTGCCTATTTATTCATAGAAATTGTTCTATATTTTCATCAAATTTTGTTCTTTCATTGCTGTTTTGCTACTTTATTGGTTTGCCAACCATCGTGCTTCATTACTAGTAGACCATGTTACGGTCCTGGCCATATGTGTTGTTTTTATTTTGTTGTTCTTATAGGTGCCCTGCCTGATTGGCCGGATTGGGGGGCAGTACAGGAAGCTGATTGGTCCATCCTACACTTCCTGGAGTTTTAAAAGTACGGTTCCCAACAGCTAGCGAGGCTCTTTCTGGCATCAGCACCTGTTTGCTGTTCTTGGTTTCCAAACCTTATTTAGCATTTTTGAATTGTTAGGTTTTGTGCCGTGGTTTTGTTTATAAATTGTATATTTTGTAAATAGTATTAAATCTGTAGGGGTGAACTGCCATTTTCTTTGGAGTGTTTTCACATTAGGGAGTTAGGGTTAGCGACTGTCTTTTGGTTTGTTTATTTCTATCAGGCTAGCTAGCACTTTCTGTGGGAAATGGCTTATTTTGTTTATTATGTTGGCCTTGGTTCGCCCTGAGTTGTAGAGTCATGTTTTGTTTGACACTTTCTTTCGTTTAAAATAAATATCATTCTGTTGGAACATCTCGATCCTGGATTTTGGTTTGGGGATCGGAGAGGGAACATGCTAATTTATCTTTGTATGTTGCACCCTGACCCCCTAGACAGGGGCGTAACAGACCAGTACAGTTATAGTACTTTGTACTTTGCCACATTTATCTTCTTCTTAGCAAGTGTCATGCATTCTGCTTCTCCAGCGTTTTTAAGAGCTGTTGATGATGTCAAATGCAGCTTACGGCCACACCGCTCTCTAAGCGCCCGATCTCGTCCGATCTCGGCAGCCAATTATGGCCGGGCCTTGTTAGTACTTGGTAGGAAGACCGCCTGGGAATACCACGTGCTGTAAGCTTCTTTGCTTGGGTTTACGGGCAGCACAAGCTGGTGTTACTGCCTATTTATTCATAGAAATTGTTCTATATTTTCATCAAATTTTGTTCTTTCATTGCTGTTTTGCTACTTTATTGGTTTGCCAACCATCGTGCTTCATTACTAGTAGACCATGTTACAGTCCTGGCCATATGTGTTGTTTTTATTTTCTTGTTCTTATAGGTGCCCTGCCTGATTGGCCGGATTGGGGGGCAGTACAGGAAGCTGATTGGTCCATCCTACACTTCCTGGAGTTTTAAAAGTACGGTTCCCAACAGCTAGCGAGGCTCTTTCTGGCATCAGCACCTGTTTGCTTTTCTTGGTTTCCAAACCTTATTTAGCATTTTTGAATTGTTAGGTTTTGTGCCGTGGTTTTGTTTATAAATTGTATATTTTGTAAATAGTATTAAATCTGTAGGGGTGAACTGCCATTTTCTTTGGAGTGTTTTCACATTAGGGAGTTAGGGTTAGCGACTATCTTTTGGTTTGTTTATTTCTATCAGGCTAGCTAACACTTTCTGTGGGAAATGGCTTATTTTGTTTATTATGTTGGCCTTGGTTCGCCCTGAGTTGTAGAGTCATGTTTTGTTTGACACTTTCTTTCGTTTAAAATAAATATCATTCTGTTGGAACATCTCAATCCTGGATTTTGGTTTGAGGATCGGAGAGGGAACATCCAAATTTATCTTTGTATGTTTCACCCTGACCCCCTAGACAGGGGCGTAACAGACCAGTACAGTTATAGTACTTTGTACTTTGCCATATTTATCTTCTTCTTAGCAAGTGTCATGCATTCTGCTTCTCCAGCGTTTTTAAGAGCTGTTGATGATGTCAAATGCAGCTTACGGCCACACCGCTCTCTAAGCGCCCGATCTCGTCCGATCTCGGCAGCCAAATAGAGCCGGGCCTGGTTAGTACTTGGTAGGAAGACCGCCTGGGAATACCAGGTGCTGTAAGCTTTTTTGCTTGGGTTTACGGGCAGCACAAGCTGGTGTTACTGCCTATTTATTCATAGAAATTGTTCTATATTTTCATCAAATTTTGTTCTTTCATTGCTGTTTTGCTACTTTATTGGTTTGCCAACCATCGTGCTTCATTACTAGTAGACCATGTTACGGTCCTGGCCATATGTGTTGTTTTTATTTTCTTGTTCTTATAGGTGCCCTGCCTGATTGGCCGGATTGGGGGGCAGTACAGGAAGCTGATTGGTCCATCCTACACTTCCTGGAGTTTTAAAAGTACGGTTCCCAACAGCAAGCGAGGCTCTTTCTGGCATCAGCACCTGTTTGCTGTTCTTGGTTTCCAAACCTTATTTAGCATTTTTGAATTGTTAGGTTTTGTGACGTGGTTTTGTTATAAATTGTATATTTTGTAAATAGTATTAAATCTGTAGGGGTGAACTGCCATTTTCTTTGGACCGTTTTCACATTAGGGAGTTAGGGTTAGCGACTGTCTTTTGGTTTGTTTATTTCTATCAGGCTAGCTAGCACTTTCTGTGGGAAATGGCTTATTTTGTTTATTATGTTGGCCTTGGTTCGCCATGAGTTGTGTCATTTTTTGTTTGTCACTTTCTTTCGTTTAAAATAAATATCATTCTGTTGGAACATCTCGATCCTGGATTTTGGTTTGGGGATCGGAGAGGGAACATGCTAATTTATCTTTGTATGTTGCACCCTGACCCCCTAGACAGGGGCGTAACAGACCAGTACAGTTATAGTACTTTGTACTTTGCCACATTTATCTTCTTCTTAGCAAGTGTCATGCATTCTGCTTCTCCAGCGTTTTTAAGAGCTGTTGATGATGTCAAATGCAGCTTACGGCCCCACCGCTCTCTAAGCGCCCGATCTCGTCCGATCTCGGCAGCCAAATAGAGCCGGGCCTGGTTAGTACTTGGTAGGAAGACCGCCTGGGAATACCAGGTGCTGTAAGCTTTTTTGCTTGGGTTTACGGGCAGCACAAGCTGGTGTTACTGCCTATTTATTCATAGAAATTGTTCTATATTTTCATCAAATTTTGTTCTTTCATTGCTGTTTTGCTACTTTATTGGTTTGCCAACCATCGTGCTTCATTACTAGTAGACCATGTTACGGTCCTGGCCATATGTGTTGTTTTTATTTTGTTGTTCTTATAGGTGCCCTGCCTGATTGGCCGGATTGGGGGGCAGTACAGGAAGCTGATTGGTCCATCCTACACTTCCTGGAGTTTTAAAAGTACGGTTCCCAACAGCTAGCGAGGCTCTTTCTGGCATCAGCACCTGTTTGCTGTTCTTGGTTTCCAAACCTTATTTAGCATTTTTGAATTGTTAGGTTTTGTGCCGTGGTTTTGTTTATAAATTGTATATTTTGTAAATAGTATTAAATCTGTAGGGGTGAACTGCCATTTTCTTTGGACTGTTTTCACATTAGGGAGTTAGGGTTAGCGACTGTCTTTTGGTTTGTTTATTTCTATCAGGCTAGCTAGCACTTTCTGTGGGAAATGGCTTATTTTGTTTATTATGTTGGCCTTGGTTCGCCCTGAGTTGTAGTGTCATGTTTTGTTTGACACTTTCTTTCGTTTAAAATAAATATCATTCTGTTGGAACATCTCGATCCTGGATTTTGGTTTGGGGATCGGAGAGGGAACATGCTAATTTATCTTTGTATGTTGCACCCTGACCCCCTAGACAGGGGCGTAACAGACCAGTACAGTTATAGTACTTTGTACTTTGCCACATTTATCTTCTTCTTAGCAAGTGTCATGCATTCTGCTTCTCCAGCGTTTTTAAGAGCTGTTGATGATGTCAAATGCAGCTTACGGCCACACCGCTCTCTAAGCGCCCGATCCCGTCCGATCTCAGCAGCCAATTATGGCCGGGCCTTGTTAGTACTTGGTAGGAAGACCGCCTGGGAATACCACGTGCTGTAAGCTTCTTTGCTTGGGTTTACGGGCAGCACAAGCTGGTGTTACTGCCTATTTATTCATAGAAATTGTTCTATATTTTCATCAAATTTTGTTCTTTCATTGCTGTTTTGCTACTTTATTGGTTTGCCAACCATCGTGCTTCATTACTAGTAGACCATGTTACAGTCCTGGCCATATGTGTTGTTTTTATTTTCTTGTTCTTATAGGTGCCCTGCCTGATTGGCCGGATTGGGGGGCAGTACAGGAAGCTGATTGGTCCATCCTACACTTCCTGGAGTTTTAAAAGTACGGTTCCCAACAGCTAGCGAGGCTCTTTCTGGCATCAGCACCTGTTTGCTTTTCTTGGTTTCCAAACCTTATTTAGCATTTTTGAATTGTTAGGTTTTGTGCCGTGGTTTTGTTTATAAATTGTATATTTTGTAAATAGTATTAAATCTGTAGGGGTGAACTGCCATTTTCTTTGGAGTGTTTTCACATTAGGGAGTTAGGGTTAGCGACTATCTTTTGGTTTGTTTATTTCTATCAGGCTAGCTAACACTTTCTGTGGGAAATGGCTTATTTTGTTTATTATGTTGGCCTTGGTTCGCCCTGAGTTGTAGAGTCATGTTTTGTTTGACACTTTCTTTCGTTTAAAATAAATATCATTCTGTTGGAACATCTCAATCCTGGATTTTGGTTTGAGGATCGGAGAGGGAACATCCAAATTTATCTTTGTATGTTTCACCCTGACCCCCTAGACAGGGGCGTAACAGACCAGTACAGTTATAGTACTTTGTACTTTGCCATATTTATCTTCTTCTTAGCAAGTGTCATGCATTCTGCTTCTCCAGCGTTTTTAAGAGCTGTTGATGATGTCAAATGCAGCTTACGGCCACACCGCTCTCTAAGCGCCCGATCTCGTCCGATCTCGGCAGCCAAATAGAGCCGGGCCTGGTTAGTACTTGGTAGGAAGACCGCCTGGGAATACCAGGTGCTGTAAGCTTTTTTGCTTGGGTTTACGGGCAGCACAAGCTGGTGTTACTGCCTATTTATTCATAGAAATTGTTCTATATTTTCATCAAATTTTGTTCTTTCATTGCTGTTTTGCTACTTTATTGGTTTGCCAACCATCGTGCTTCATTACTAGTAGACCATGTTACGGTCCTGGCCATATGTGTTGTTTTTATTTTCTTGTTCTTATAGGTGCCCTGCCTGATTGGCCGGATTGGGGGGCAGTACAGGAAGCTGATTGGTCCATCCTACACTTCCTGGAGTTTTAAAAGTACGGTTCCCAACAGCAAGCGAGGCTCTTTCTGGCATCAGCACCTGTTTGCTGTTCTTGGTTTCCAAACCTTATTTAGCATTTTTGAATTGTTAGGTTTTGTGACGTGGTTTTGTTATAAATTGTATATTTTGTAAATAGTATTAAATCTGTAGGGGTGAACTGCCATTTTCTTTGGACCGTTTTCACATTAGGGAGTTAGGGTTAGCGACTGTCTTTTGGTTTGTTTATTTCTATCAGGCTAGCTAGCACTTTCTGTGGGAAATGGCTTATTTTGTTTATTATGTTGGCCTTGGTTCGCCATGAGTTGTGTCATTTTTTGTTTGTCACTTTCTTTCGTTTAAAATAAATATCATTCTGTTGGAACATCTCGATCCTGGATTTTGGTTTGGGGATCGGAGAGGGAACATGCTAATTTATCTTTGTATGTTGCACCCTGACCCCCTAGACAGGGGCGTAACAGACCAGTACAGTTATAGTACTTTGTACTTTGCCACATTTATCTTCTTCTTAGCAAGTGTCATGCATTCTGCTTCTCCAGCGTTTTTAAGAGCTGTTGATGATGTCAAATGCAGCTTACGGCCACACCGCTCTCTAAGCGCCCGATCTCGTCCGATCTCGGCAGCCAAATAGAGCCGGGCCTGGTTAGTACTTGGTAGGAAGACCGCCTGGGAATACCAGGTGCTGTAAGCTTTTTTGCTTGGGTTTACGGGCAGCACAAGCTGGTGTTACTGCCTATTTATTCATAGAAATTGTTCTATATTTTCATCAAATTTTGTTCTTTCATTGCTGTTTTGCTACTTTATTGGTTTGCCAACCATCGTGCTTCATTACTAGTAGACCATGTTACGGTCCTGGCCATATGTGTTGTTTTTATTTTCTTGTTCTTATAGGTGCCCTGCCTGATTGGCCGGATTGGGGGGCAGTACAGGAAGCTGATTGGTCCATCCTACACTTCCTGGAGTTTTAAAAGTACGGTTCCCAACAGCAAGCGAGGCTCTTTCTGGCATCAGCACCTGTTTGCTGTTCTTGGTTTCCAAACCTTATTTAGCATTTTTGAATTGTTAGGTTTTGTGACGTGGTTTTGTTTATAAATTGTATATTTTGTAAATAGTATTAAATCTGTAGGGGTGAACTGCCATTTTCTTTGGACCGTTTTCACATTAGGGAGTTAGGGTTAGCGACTGTCTTTTGGTTTGTTTATTTCTATCAGGCTAGCTAGCACTTTCTGTGGGAAATGGCTTATTTTGTTTATTATGTTGGCCTTGGTTCGCCATGAGTTGTGTCATTTTTTGTTTGTCACTTTCTTTCGTTTAAAATAAATATCATTCTGTTGGAACATCTCGATCCTGGATTTTGGTTTGGGGATCGGAGAGGGAACATGCTAATTTATCTTTGTATGTTGCACCCTGACCCCCTAGACAGGGGCGTAACAGACCAGTACAGTTATAGTACTTTGTACTTTGCCACATTTATCTTCTTCTTAGCAAGTGTCATGCATTCTGCTTCTCCAGCGTTTTTAAGAGCTGTTGATGATGTCAAATGCAGCTTACGGCCCCACCGCTCTCTAAGCGCCCGATCTCGTCCGATCTCGGCAGCCAAATAGAGCCGGGCCTGGTTAGTACTTGGTAGGAAGACCGCCTGGGAATACCAGGTGCTGTAAGCTTTTTTGCTTGGGTTTACGGGCAGCACAAGCTGGTGTTACTGCCTATTTATTCATAGAAATTGTTCTATATTTTCATCAAATTTTGTTCTTTAATTGCTGTTTTGCTACTTTATTGGTTTGCCAACCATCGTGCTTCATTACTAGTAGACCATGTTACGGTCCTGGCCATATGTGTTGTTTTTATTTTGTTGTTCTTATAGGTGCCCTGCCTGATTGGCCGGATTGGGGGGCAGTACAGGAAGCTGATTGGTCCATCCTACACTTCCTGGAGTTTTAAAAGTACGGTTCCCAACAGCTAGCGAGGCTCTTTCTGGCATCAGCACCTGTTTGCTGTTCTTGGTTTCCAAACCTTATTTAGCATTTTTGAATTGTTAGGTTTTGTGCCGTGGTTTTGTTTATAAATTGTATATTTTGTAAATAGTATTAAATCTGTAGGGGTGAACTGCCATTTTCTTTGGACCGTTTTCACATTAGGGAGTTAGGGTTAGCGACTGTCTTTTGGTTTGTTTATTTCTATCAGGCTAGCTAGCACTTTCTGTGGGAAATGGCTTATTTTGTTTATTATGTTGGCCTTGGTTCGCCATGAGTTGTGTCATTTTTTGTTTGTCACTTTCTTTCGTTTAAAATAAATATCATTCTGTTGGAACATCTCAATCCTGGATTTTGGTTTGAGGATCGGAGAGGGAACATGCAAATTTATCTTTGTATGTTTCACCCTGACCCCCTAGACAGGGGCGTAACAGACCAGTACAGTTATAGTACTTTGTACTTTGCCACATTTATCTTCTTCTTAGCAAGTGTCATGCATTCTGCTTCTCCAGCGTTTTTAGGAGCTGTTGATGATGTCAAATGCAGCTTACGGCCACACCGCTCTCTAAGCGCCCGATCTCGTCCGATCTCGGCAGCCAAATAGAGCCGGGCCTGGTTAGTACTTGGTAGGAAGACCGCCTGGGAATACCAGGTGCTGTAAGTTTTTTTGCTTGGGTTTACGGGCAGCACAAGCTGGTGTTACTGCCTATTTATTCATAGAAATTGTTCCATATTTTCATCAAATTTTGTTCTTTCATTGCTGTTTTGCTACTTTATTGGTTTGTCAACCATCGTGCTTCATTACTAGTAGACCATGTTACGGTCCTGGCCATATGTGTTGTTTTTATTTTGTTGTTCTTATAGGTGCCCTGCCTTATTGGCCGGATTGGGGGGCAGTACAGGAAGCTGATTGGTCCATCCTTCACTTCCTGGAGTTTTAAAAGTACGGTTCCCAACAGCTAGCGAGGCTCTTTCTGGCAGCAGCACCTGTTTGCTGTTCTTGGTTTCCAAACCTTATTTAGCATTTTTGAATTGTTAGGTTTTGTGCCGTGGTTTTGTTTATAAATTGTATATTTTGTAAATAGTATTAAATCTGTAGGGGTGAACTGCCATTTTCTTTGGAGTGTTTTCACATTAGGGAGTTAGGGTTAGCGACTATCTTTTGGTTTGTTTATTTCTATCAGGCTAGCTAACACTTTCTGTGGGAAATGGCTTATTTTGTTTATTATGTTGGCCTTGGTTCGCCCTGAGTTGACACTTTCTTTCGTTTAAAATAAATATCATTCTGTTGGAACATCTCAATCCTGGATTTTGGTTTGAGGATCGGAGAGGGAACATCCAAATTTATCTTTGTATGTTTCACCCTGACCCCCTAGACAGGGGCGTAACAGACCAGTACAGTTATAGTACTTTGTACTTTGCCATATTTATCTTCTTCTTAGCAAGTGTCATGCATTCTGCTTCTCCAGCGTTTTTAAGAGCTGTTGATGATGTCAAATGCAGCTTACGGCCACACCGCTCTCTAAGCGCCCGATCTCGTCCGATCTCGGCAGCCAAATAGAGCCGGGCCTGGTTAGTACTTGGTAGGAAGACCGCCTGGGAATACCAGGTGCTGTAAGCTTTTTTGCTTGGGTTTACGGGCAGCACAAGCTGGTGTTACTGCCTATTTATTCATAGAAATTGTTCTATATTTTCATCAAATTTTGTTCTTTCATTGCTGTTTTGCTACTTTATTGGTTTGCCAACCATCGTGCTTCATTACTAGTAGACCATGTTACGGTCCTGGCCATATGTGTTGTTTTTATTTTCTTGTTCTTATAGGTGCCCTGCCTGATTGGCCGGATTGGGGGGCAGTACAGGAAGCTGATTGGTCCATCCTACACTTCCTGGAGTTTTAAAAGTACGGTTCCCAACAGCAAGCGAGGCTCTTTCTGGCATCAGCACCTGTTTGCTGTTCTTGGTTTCCAAACCTTATTTAGCATTTTTGAATTGTTAGGTTTTGTGACGTGGTTTTGTTATAAATTGTATATTTTGTAAATAGTATTAAATCTGTAGGGGTGAACTGCCATTTTCTTTGGAGTGTTTTCACATTAGGGAGTTAGGGTTAGCGACTATCTTTTGGTTTGTTTATTTCTATCAGGCTAGCTAACACTTTCTGTGGGAAATGGCTTATTTTGTTTATTATGTTGGCCTTGGTTCGCCCTGAGTTGTAGTGTCATGTTTTGTTTGACACTTTCTTTCGTTTAAAATAAATATCATTCTGTTGGAACATCTCAATCCTGGATTTTGGTTTGAGGATCGGAGAGGGAACATGCAAATTTATCTTTGTATGTTTCACCCTGACCCCCTAGACAGGGGCGTAACAGACCAGTACAGTTATAGTACTTTGTACTTTGCCACATTTATCTTCTTATTAGCATGTGTCATGCATTCTGCTTATCCAGCGTTTTTAGGAGCTGTTGATGATGTCAAATGCAGCTTACGGCCACACCGCTCTCTAAGCGCCCGATCTCGTCCGATCTCGGCAGCCAAATAGAGCTGGGCCTGGTTAGTACTTGGTAGGAAGACCGCCTGGGAATACCAGGTGCTGTAAGTTTTTTTGCTTGGGTTTACGGGCAGCACAAGCTGGTGTTACTGCCTATTTATTCATAGAAATTGTTCCATATTTTCATCAAATTTTGTTCTTTCATTGCTGTTTTGCTACTTTATTGGTTTGCCAACCATCGTGCTTCATTACTAGTAGACCATGTTACGGTCCTGGCCATATGTGTTGTTTTTATTTTGTTGTTCTTATAGGTGCCCTGCCTGATTGGCCGGATTGGGGGGCAGTACAGGAAGCTGATTGGTCCATCCTACACTTCCTGGAGTTTTAAAAGTACGGTTCCCAACAGCTAGCGAGGCTCTTTCTGGCATCAGCACCTGTTTGCTGTTCTTGGTTTCCAAACCTTATTTAGCATTTTTGAATTGTTAGGTTTTGTGCCGTGGTTTTGTTTATAAATTGTATATTTTGTAAATAGTATTAAATCTGTAGGGGTGAACTGCCATTTTCTTTGGACCGTTTTCACATTAGGGAGTTAGGGTTAGCGACTGTCTTTTGGTTTGTTTATTTCTATCAGGCTAGCTAACACTTTCTGTGGGAAATGGCTTATTTTGTTTATTATGTTGGCCTTGGTTCGCCCTGAGTTGACACTTTCTTTCGTTTAAAATAAATATCATTCTGTTGGAACATCTCAATCCTGGATTTTGGTTTGAGGATTGGAGAGGGAACATGCAAATTTATATTTGTATGTTTCACCCTGACCCCCTAGAC
Organism: Channa argus; assembly: GCF_033026475.1. Taxonomy (NCBI): domain Eukaryota; kingdom Metazoa; phylum Chordata; class Actinopteri; order Anabantiformes; family Channidae; genus Channa; species Channa argus. The sequence goes on along the minus strand of NW_027125276.1, from coordinate 193,837 downwards.
AGGGGCGTAACAGACCAGTACAGTTATAGTACTTTGTACTTTGCCACATTTATCTTCTTCTTAGCAAGTGTCATGCATTCTGCTTCTCCAGCGTTTTTAGGAGCTGTTGATGATGTCAAATGCAGCTTACGGCCACACCGCTCTCTAAGCGCCCGATCTCGTCCGATCTCGGCAGCCAAATAGAGCCGGGCCTGGTTAGTACTTGGTAGGAAGACCGCCTGGGAATACCAGGTGCTGTAAGTTTTTTTGCTTGGGTTTACGGGCAGCACAAGCTGGTGTTACTGCCTATTTATTCATAGAAATTGTTCCATATTTTCATCAAATTTTGTTCTTTCATTGCTGTTTTGCTACTTTATTGGTTTGTCAACCATCGTGCTTCATTACTAGTAGACCATGTTACGGTCCTGGCCATATGTGTTGTTTTTATTTTGTTGTTCTTATAGGTGCCCTGCCTTATTGGCCGGATTGGGGGGCAGTACAGGAAGCTGATTGGTCCATCCTTCACTTCCTGGAGTTTTAAAAGTACGGTTCCCAACAGCTAGCGAGGCTCTTTCTGGCAGCAGCACCTGTTTGCTGTTCTTGGTATCCAAACCTTATTTAGCATTTTTGAATTGTTAGGTTTTGTGCCGTGGTTTTGTTTATAAATTGTATATTTTGTAAATAGTATTAAATCTGTAGGGGTGAACTGCCATTTTCTTTGGAGTGTTTTCACATTAGGGAGTTAGGGTTAGCGACTATCTTTTGGTTTGTTTATTTCTATCAGGCTAGCTAACACTTTCTGTGGGAAATGGCTTATTTTGTTTATTATGTTGGCCTTGGTTCGCCCTGAGTTGTAGTGTCATGTTTTGTTTGACACTTTCTTTCGTTTAAAATAAATATCATTCTGTTGGAACATCTCAATCCTGGATTTTGGTTTGAGGATCGGAGAGGGAACATCCAAATTTATCTTTGTATGTTTCACCCTGACCCCCTAGACAGGGGCGTAACAGACCAGTACAGTTATAGTACTTTGTACTTTGCCACATTTATCTTCTTCTTAGCAAGTGTCATGCATTCTACTTCTCCAGCGTTTTTAAGAGCTGTTGATGATGTCAAATGCAGCTTACGGCCCCACCGCTCTCTAAGCGCCCGATCTCGTCCGATCTCGGCAGCCAAATAGAGCCGGGCCTGGTTAGTACTTGGTAGGAAGACCGCCTGGGAATACCAGGTGCTGTAAGCTTTTTTGCTTGGGTTTACGGGCAGCACAAGCTGGTGTTACTGCCTATTTATTCATAGAAATTGTTCTATATTTTCATCAAATTTTGTTCTTTCATTGCTGTTTTGCTACTTTATTGGTTTGCCAACCATCGTGCTTCATTACTAGTAGACCATGTTACGGTCCTGGCCATATGTGTTGTTTTTATTTTGTTGTTCTTATAGGTGCCCTGCCTGATTGGCCGGATTGGGGGGCAGTACAGGAAGCTGATTGGTCCATCCTACACTTCCTGGAGTTTTAAAAGTACGGTTCCCAACAGCTAGCGAGGCTCTTTCTGGCATCAGCACCTGTTTGCTGTTCTTGGTTTCCAAACCTTATTTAGCATTTTTGAATTGTTAGGTTTTGTGCCGTGGTTTTGTTTATAAATTGTATATTTTGTAAATAGTATTAAATCTGTAGGGGTGAACTGCCATTTTCTTTGGACTGTTTTCACATTAGGGAGTTAGGGTTAGCGACTGTCTTTTGGTTTGTTTATTTCTATCAGGCTAGCTAGCACTTTCTGTGGGAAATGGCTTATTTTGTTTATTATGTTGGCCTTGGTTCGCCCTGAGTTGTAGTGTCATGTTTTGTTTAACACTTTCTTTCGTTTAAAATAAATATCATTCTGTTGGAACATCTCGATCCTGGATTTTGGTTTGGGGATCGGAGAGGGAACATGCTAATTTATCTTTGTATGTTGCACCCTGACCCCCTAGACAGGGGCGTAACAGACCAGTACAGTTATAGTACTTTGTACTTTGCCACATTTATCTTCTTCTTAGCAAGTGTCATGCATTCTGCTTCTCCAGCGTTTTTAAGAGCTGTTGATGATGTCAAATGCAGCTTACGGCCACACTGCTCTCTAAGCGCCCGATCCCGTCCGATCTCAGCAGCCAATTATGGCCGGGCCTTGTTAGTACTTGGTAGGAAGACCGCCTGGGAATACCACGTGCTGTAAGCTTCTTTGCTTGGGTTTACGGGCAGCACAAGCTGGTGTTACTGCCTATTTATTCATAGAAATTGTTCTATATTTTCATCAAATTTTGTTCTTTCATTGCTGTTTTGCTACTTTATTGGTTTGCCAACCATCGTGCTTCATTACTAGTAGACCATGTTACAGTCCTGGCCATATGTGTTGTTTTTATTTTCTTGTTCTTATAGGTGCCCTGCCTGATTGGCCGGATTGGGGGGCAGTACAGGAAGCTGATTGGTCCATCCTACACTTCCTGGAGTTTTAAAAGTACGGTTCCCAACAGCTAGCGAGGCTCTTTCTGGCATTATCACCTGTTTACTTTTCTTGGTTTCCAAACCTTATTTAGCATTTTTGAATTGTTAGGTTTTGTGCCGTGGTTTTGTTTATAAATTGTATATTTTGTAAATAGTATTAAATCTGTAGGGGTGAACTGCCATTTTCTTTGGAGTGTTTTCACATTAGGGAGTTAGGGTTAGCGACTATCTTTTGGTTTGTTTATTTCTATCAGGCTAGCTAACACTTTCTGTGGGAAATGGCTTATTTTGTTTATTATGTTGGCCTTGGTTCGCCCTGAGTTGTAGAGTCATGTTTTGTTTGACACTTTCTTTCGTTTAAAATAAATATCGTTCTGTTGGAACATCTCAATCCTGGATTTTGGTTTGAGGATCGGAGAGGGAACATCCAAATTTATCTTTGTATGTTTCACCCTGACCCCCTAGACAGGGGCGTAACAGACCAGTACAGTTATAGTACTTTGTACTTTGCCATATTTATCTTCTTCTTAGCAAGTGTCATGCATTCTGCTTCTCCAGCGTTTTTAAGAGCTGTTGATGATGTCAAATGCAGCTTACGGCCACACCGCTCTCTAAGCGCCCGATCTCGTCCGATCTCGGCAGCCAAATAGAGCCGGGCCTGGTTAGTACTTGGTAGGAAGACCGCCTGGGAATGCCAGGTGCTGTAAGCTTTTTTGCTTGGGTTTACGGGCAGCACAAGCTGGTGTTACTGCCTATTTATTCATAGAAATTGTTCTATATTTTCATCAAATTTTGTTCTTTCATTGCTGTTTTGCTACTTTATTGGTTTGCCAACCATCGTGCTTCATTACTAGTAGACCATGTTACGGTCCTGGCCATATGTGTTGTTTTTATTTTCTTGTTCTTATAGGTGCCCTGCCTGATTGGCCGGATTGGGGGGCAGTACAGGAAGCAGATTGGTCCATCCTACACTTCCTGGAGTTTTAAAAGTACGGTTCCCAACAGCAAGCGAGGCTCTTTCTGGCATCAGCACCTGTTTGCTGTTCTTGGTTTCCAAACCTTATTTAGCATTTTTGAATTGTTAGGTTTTGTGCCGTGGTTTTGTTATAAATTGTATATTTTGTAAATAGTATTAAATCTGTAGGGGTGAACTGCCATTTTCTTTGGACCGTTTTCACATTAGGGAGTTAGGGTTAGCGACTGTCTTTTGGTTTGTTTATTTCTATCAGGCTAGCTAGCACTTTCTGTGGGAAATGGCTTATTTTGTTTATTATGTTGGCCTTGGTTCGCCATGAGTTGTGTCATTTTTTGTTTGTCACTTTCTTTCGTTTAAAATAAATATCATTCTGTTGGAACATCTCGATCCTGGATTTTGGTTTGGGGATCGGAGAGGGAACATGCTAATTTATCTTTGTATGTTGCACCCTGACCCCCTAGACAGGGGCGTAACAGACCAGTACAGTTATAGTACTTTGTACTTTGCCACATTTATCTTCTTCTTAGCAAGTGTCATGCATTCTGCTTCTCTAGCGTTTTTAAGAGCTGTTGATGATGTCAAATGCAGCTTACGGCCCCACCGCTCTCTAAGCGCCCGATCTCGTCCGATCTCGGCAGCCAAATAGAGCCGGGCCTGGTTAGTACTTGGTAGGAAGACCGCCTGGGAATACCAGGTGCTGTAAGCTTTTTTGCTTGGGTTTACGGGCAGCACAAGCTGGTGTTACTGCCTATTTATTCATAGAAATTGTTCTATATTTTCATCAAATTTTGTTCTTTCATTGCTGTTTTGCTACTTTATTGGTTTGCCAACCATCGTGCTTCATTACTAGTAGACCATGTTACGGTCCTGGCCATATGTGTTGTTTTTATTTTGTTGTTCTTATAGGTGCCCTGCCTGATTGGCCGGATTGGGGGGCAGTACAGGAAGCTGATTGGTCCATCCTACACTTCCTGGAGTTTTAAAAGTACGGTTCCCAACAGCTAGCGAGGCTCTTTCTGGCATCAGCACCTGTTTGCTGTTCTTGGTTTCCAAACCTTATTTAGCATTTTTGAATTGTTAGGTTTTGTGCCGTGGTTTTGTTTATAAATTGTATATTTTGTAAATAGTATTAAATCTGTAGGGGTGAACTGCCATTTTCTTTGGACCGTTTTCACATTAGGGAGTTAGGGTTAGCGACTGTCTTTTGGTTTGTTTATTTCTATCAGGCTAGCTAGCACTTTCTGTGGGAAATGGCTTATTTTGTTTATTATGTTGGCCTTGGTTCGCCCTGAGTTGTGTCATTTTTTGTTTGTCACTTTCTTTCGTTTAAAATAAATATCATTCTGTTGGAACATCTCGATCCTGGATTTTGGTTTGGGGATCGGAGAGGGAACATGCTAATTTATCTTTGTATGTTGCACCCTGATCCCCTAGACAGGGGCGTAACAGACCAGTACAGTTATAGTACTTTGTACTTTGCCACATTTATCTTCTTCTTAGCAAGTGTCATGCATTCTGCTTCTCCAGCGTTTTTAAGAGCTGTTGATAATGTCAAATGCAGCTTACGGCCACACCGCTCTCTAAGCGCCCGATCTCGTCCGATCTCGGCAGCCAAATAGAGCCGGGCCTGGTTAGTACTTGGTAGGAAGACCGCCTGGGAATACCAGGTGCTGTAAGCTTTTTTGCTTGGGTTTACGGGCAGCACAAGCTGGTGTTACTGCCTATTTATTCATAGAAATTGTTCTATATTTTCATCAAATTTTGTTCTTTCATTGCTGTTTTGCTACTTTATTGGTTTGCCAACCATCGTGCTTCATTACTAGTAGACCATGTTACGGTCCTGGCCATATGTGTTGTTTTTATTTTGTTGTTCTTATAGGTGCCCTGCCTGATTGGCCGGATTGGGGGGCAGTACAGGAAGCTGATTGGTCCATCCTACACTTCCTGGAGTTTTAAAAGTACGGTTCCCAACAGCTAGCGAGGCTCTTTCTGGCATCAGCACCTGTTTGCTGTTCTTGGTTTCCAAACCTTATTTAGCATTTTTGAATTGTTAGGTTTTGTGCCGTGGTTTTGTTTATAAATTGTATATTTTGTAAATAGTATTAAATCTGTAGGGGTGAACTGCCATTTTCTTTGGACTGTTTTCACATTAGGGAGTTAGGGTTAGCGACTGTCTTTTGGTTTGTTTATTTCTATCAGGCTAGCTAGCACTTTCTGTGGGAAATGGCTTATTTTGTTTATTATGTTGGCCTTGGTTCGCCCTGAGTTGTAGTGTCATGTTTTGTTTAACACTTTCTTTCGTTTAAAATAAATATCATTCTGTTGGAACATCTCGATCCTGGATTTTGGTTTGGGGATCGGAGAGGGAACATGCTAATTTATCTTTGTATGTTGCACCCTGACCCCCTAGACAGGGGCGTAACAGACCAGTACAGTTATAGTACTTTGTACTTTGCCACATTAATCTTCTTCTTAGCAAGTGTCATGCATTCTGCTTCTCCAGCGTTTTTAAGAGCTGTTGATGATGTCAAATGCAGCTTACGGCCACACTGCTCTCTAAGCGCCCGATCCCGTCCGATCTCAGCAGCCAATTATGGCCGGGCCTTGTTAGTACTTGGTAGGAAGACCGCCTGGGAATACCACGTGCTGTAAGCTTCTTTGCTTGGGTTTACGGGCAGCACAAGCTGGTGTTACTGCCTATTTATTCATAGAAATTGTTCTATATTTTCATCAAATTTTGTTCTTTCATTGCTGTTTTGCTACTTTATTGGTTTGCCAACCATCGTGCTTCATTACTAGTAGACCATGTTACAGTCCTGGCCATATGTGTTGTTTTTATTTTCTTGTTCTTATAGGTGCCCTGCCTGATTGGCCGGATTGGGGGGCAGTACAGGAAGCTGATTGGTCCATCCTACACTTCCTGGAGTTTTAAAAGTACGGTTCCCAACAGCTAGCGAGGCTCTTTCTGGCATTATCACCTGTTTACTTTTCTTGGTTTCCAAACCTTATTTAGCATTTTTGAATTGTTAGGTTTTGTGCCGTGGTTTTGTTTATAAATTGTATATTTTGTAAATAGTATTAAATCTGTAGGGGTGAACTGCCATTTTCTTTGGAGTGTTTTCACATTAGGGAGTTAGGGTTAGCGACTATCTTTTGGTTTGTTTATTTCTATCAGGCTAGCTAACACTTTCTGTGGGAAATGGCTTATTTTGTTTATTATGTTGGCCTTGGTTCGCCCTGAGTTGTAGAGTCATGTTTTGTTTGACACTTTCTTTCGTTTAAAATAAATATCGTTCTGTTGGAACATCTCAATCCTGGATTTTGGTTTGAGGATCGGAGAGGGAACATCCAAATTTATCTTTGTATGTTTCACCCTGACCCCCTAGACAGGGGCGTAACAGACCAGTACAGTTATAGTACTTTGTACTTTGCCATATTTATCTTCTTCTTAGCAAGTGTCATGCATTCTGCTTCTCCAGCGTTTTTAAGAGCTGTTGATGATGTCAAATGCAGCTTACGGCCACACCGCTCTCTAAGCGCCCGATCTCGTCCGATCTCGGCAGCCAAATAGAGCCGGGCCTGGTTAGTACTTGGTAGGAAGACCGCCTGGGAATGCCAGGTGCTGTAAGCTTTTTTGCTTGGGTTTACGGGCAGCACAAGCTGGTGTTACTGCCTATTTATTCATAGAAATTGTTCTATATTTTCATCAAATTTTGTTCTTTCATTGCTGTTTTGCTACTTTATTGGTTTGCCAACCATCGTGCTTCATTACTAGTAGACCATGTTACGGTCCTGGCCATATGTGTTGTTTTTATTTTCTTGTTCTTATAGGTGCCCTGCCTGATTGGCCGGATTGGGGGGCAGTACAGGAAGCAGATTGGTCCATCCTACACTTCCTGGAGTTTTAAAAGTACGGTTCCCAACAGCAAGCGAGGCTCTTTCTGGCATCAGCACCTGTTTGCTGTTCTTGGTTTCCAAACCTTATTTAGCATTTTTGAATTGTTAGGTTTTGTGCCGTGGTTTTGTTATAAATTGTATATTTTGTAAATAGTATTAAATCTGTAGGGGTGAACTGCCATTTTCTTTGGACCGTTTTCACATTAGGGAGTTAGGGTTAGCGACTGTCTTTTGGTTTGTTTATTTCTATCAGGCTAGCTAGCACTTTCTGTGGGAAATGGCTTATTTTGTTTATTATGTTGGCCTTGGTTCGCCATGAGTTGTGTCATTTTTTGTTTGTCACTTTCTTTCGTTTAAAATAAATATCATTCTGTTGGAACATCTCGATCCTGGATTTTGGTTTGGGGATCGGAGAGGGAACATGCTAATTTATCTTTGTATGTTGCACCCTGACCCCCTAGACAGGGGCGTAACAGACCAGTACAGTTATAGTACTTTGTACTTTGCCACATTTATCTTCTTCTTAGCAAGTGTCATGCATTCTGCTTCTCTAGCGTTTTTAAGAGCTGTTGATGATGTCAAATGCAGCTTACGGCCCCACCGCTCTCTAAGCGCCCGATCTCGTCCGATCTCGGCAGCCAAATAGAGCCGGGCCTGGTTAGTACTTGGTAGGAAGACCGCCTGGGAATACCAGGTGCTGTAAGCTTTTTTGCTTGGGTTTACGGGCAGCACAAGCTGGTGTTACTGCCTATTTATTGATAGAAATTGTTCTATATTTTCATCAAATTTTGTTCTTTCATTGCTGTTTTGCTACTTTATTGGTTTGCCAACCATCGTGCTTCATTACTAGTAGACCATGTTACGGTCCTGGCCATATGTGTTGTTTTTATTTTGTTGTTCTTATAGGTGCCCTGCCTGATTGGCCGGATTGGGGGGCAGTACAGGAAGCTGATTGGTCCATCCTACACTTCCTGGAGTTTTAAAAGTACGGTTCCCAACAGCTAGCGAGGCTCTTTCTGGCATCAGCACCTGTTTGCTGTTCTTGGTTTCCAAACCTTATTTAGCATTTTTGAATTGTTAGGTTTTGTGCCGTGGTTTTGTTTATAAATTGTATATTTTGTAAATAGTATTAAATCTGTAGGGGTGAACTGCCATTTTCTTTGGACCGTTTTCACATTAGGGAGTTAGGGTTAGCGACTGTCTTTTGGTTTGTTTATTTCTATCAGGCTAGCTAGCACTTTCTGTGGGAAATGGCTTATTTTGTTTATTATGTTGGCCTTGGTTCGCCATGAGTTGTGTCATTTTTTGTTTGTCACTTTCTTTCGTTTAAAATAAATATCATTCTGTTGGAACATCTCAATCCTGGATTTTGGTTTGAGGATCGGAGAGGGAACATGCAAATTTATCTTTGTATGTTTCACCCTGACCCCCTAGACAGGGGCGTAACAGACCAGTACAGTTATAGTACTTTGTACTTTGCCACATTTATCTTCTTCTTAGCAAGTGTCATGCATTCTGCTTCTCCAGCGTTTTTAGGAGCTGTTGATGATGTCAAATGCAGCTTACGGCCACACCGCTCTCTAAGCGCCCGATCTCGTCCGATCTCGGCAGCCAAATAGAGCCGGGCCTGGTTAGTACTTGGTAGGAAGACCGCCTGGGAATACCAGGTGCTGTAAGTTTTTTTGCTTGGGTTTACGGGCAGCACAAGCTGGTGTTACTGCCTATTTATTCATAGAAATTGTTCCATATTTTCATCAAATTTTGTTCTTTCATTGCTGTTTTGCTACTTTATTGGTTTGTCAACCATCGTGCTTCATTACTAGTAGACCATGTTACGGTCCTGGCCATATGTGTTGTTTTTATTTTGTTGTTCTTATAGGTGCCCTGCCTTATTGGCCGGATTGGGGGGCAGTACAGGAAGCTGATTGGTCCATCCTTCACTTCCTGGAGTTTTAAAAGTACGGTTCCCAACAGCTAGCGAGGCTCTTTCTGGCAGCAGCACCTGTTTGCTGTTCTTGGTTTCCAAACCTTATTTAGCATTTTTGAATTGTTAGGTTTTGTGCCGTGGTTTTGTTTATAAATTGTATATTTTGTAAATAGTATTAAATCTGTAGGGGTGAACTGCCATTTTCTTTGGAGTGTTTTCACATTAGGGAGTTAGGGTTAGCGACTATCTTTTGGTTTGTTTATTTCTATCAGGCTAGCTAACACTTTCTGTGGGAAATGGCTTATTTTGTTTATTATGTTGGCCTTGGTTCGCCCTGAGTTGACACTTTCTTTCGTTTAAAATAAATATCATTCTGTTGGAACATCTCAATCCTGGATTTTGGTTTGAGGATCGGAGAGGGAACATCCAAATTTATCTTTGTATGTTTCACCCTGACCCCCTAGACAGGGGCGTAACAGACCAGTACAGTTATAGTACTTTGTACTTTGCCATATTTATCTTCTTCTTAGCAAGTGTCATGCATTCTGCTTCTCCAGCGTTTTTAAGAGCTGTTGATGATGTCAAATGCAGCTTACGGCCACACCGCTCTCTAAGCGCCCGATCTCGTCCGATCTCGGCAGCCAAATAGAGCCGGGCCTGGTTAGTACTTGGTAGGAAGACCGCCTGGGAATACCAGGTGCTGTAAGCTTTTTTGCTTGGGTTTACGGGCAGCACAAGCTGGTGTTACTGCCTATTTATTCATAGAAATTGTTCTATATTTTCATCAAATTTTGTTCTTTCATTGCTGTTTTGCTACTTTATTGGTTTGCCAACCATCGTGCTTCATTACTAGTAGACCATGTTACGGTCCTGGCCATATGTGTTGTTTTTATTTTCTTGTTCTTATAGGTGCCCTGCCTGATTGGCCGGATTGGGGGGCAGTACAGGAAGCTGATTGGTCCATCCTACACTTCCTGGAGTTTTAAAAGTACGGTTCCCAACAGCAAGCGAGGCTCTTTCTGGCATCAGCACCTGTTTGCTGTTCTTGGTTTCCAAACCTTATTTAGCATTTTTGAATTGTTAGGTTTTGTGACGTGGTTTTGTTATAAATTGTATATTTTGTAAATAGTATTAAATCTGTAGGGGTGAACTGCCATTTTCTTTGGACCGTTTTCACATTAGGGAGTTAGGGTTAGCGACTGTCTTTTGGTTTGTTTATTTCTATCAGGCTAGCTAGCACTTTCTGTGGGAAATGGCTTATTTTGTTTATTATGTTGGCCTTGGTTCGCCATGAGTTGTGTCATTTTTTGTTTGTCACTTTCTTTCGTTTAAAATAAATATCATTCTGTTGGAACATCTCGATCCTGGATTTTGGTTTGGGGATCGGAGAGGGAACATGCTAATTTATCTTTGTATGTTGCACCCTGACCCCCTAGACAGGGGCGTAACAGACCAGTACAGTTATAGTACTTTGTACTTTGCCACATTTATCTTCTTCTTAGCAAGTGTCATGCATTCTGCTTCTCCAGCGTTTTTAAGAGCTGTTGATGATGTCAAATGCAGCTTACGGCCCCACCGCTCTCTAAGCGCCCGATCTCGTCCGATCTCGGCAGCCAAATAGAGCCGGGCCTGGTTAGTACTTGGTAGGAAGACCGCCTGGGAATACCAGGTGCTGTAAGCTTTTTTGCTTGGGTTTACGGGCAGCACAAGCTGGTGTTACTGCCTATTTATTCATAGAAATTGTTCTATATTTTCATCAAATTTTGTTCTTTCATTGCTGTTTTGCTACTTTATTGGTTTGCCAACCATCGTGCTTCATTACTAGTAGACCATGTTACGGTCCTGGCCATATGTGTTGTTTTTATTTTCTTGTTCTTATAGGTGCCCTGCCTGATTGGCCGGATTGGGGGGCAGTACAGGAAGCTGATTGGTCCATCCTACACTTCCTGGAGTTTTAAAAGTACGGTTCCCAACAGCAAGCGAGGCTCTTTCTGGCATCAGCACCTGTTTGCTGTTCTTGGTTTCCAAACCTTATTTAGCATTTTTGAATTGTTAGGTTTTGTGACGTGGTTTTGTTATAAATTGTATATTTTGTAAATAGTATTAAATCTGTAGGGGTGGACTGCCATTTTCTTTTGATTGTTTTCACTTGTTTTCACATTAAGGAGTTAGGGTTAGCGACTGTCTTTTGGTTTGTTTATTTCTATCAGGCTAGCTAGCACTTTCTGTGGGAAATGGCTTATTTTGTTTATTATGTTGGCCTGGGTTCGCCCTGAGTTGTAGTGTCATGTTTTGTTTGACACTTTCTTTCGTTTAAAATAAATATCATTCTGTTGGAACATCTCGATCCTGGATTTTGGTTTGGGGATCGGAGAGGGAACATGCTAATTTATCTTTGTATGTTGCACCCTGACCCCCTAGACAGGGGCGTAACAGACCAGTACAGTTATAGTACTTTGTACTTTGCCACATTTATCTTCTTCTTAGCAAGTGTCATGCATTCTGCTTCTCCAGCGTTTTTAAGAGCTGTTGATGATGTCAAATGCAGCTTACGGCCACACCGCTCTCTAAGCGCCCGATCTCGTCCGATCTCGGCAGCCAAATAGAGCCGGGCCTGGTTAGTACTTGGTAGGAAGACCGCCTGGGAATACCAGGTGCTGTAAGCTTTTTTGCTTGGGTTTACGGGCAGCACAAGCTGGTGTTACTGCCTATTTATTCATAGAAATTGTTCTATATTTTCATCAAATTTTGTTCTTTCATTGCTGTTTTGCTACTTTATTGGTTTGCCAACCATCGTGCTTCATTACTAGTAGACCATGTTACGGTCCTGGCCATATGTGTTGTTTTTATTTTCTTGTTCTTATAGGTGCCCTGCCTGATTGGCCGGATTGGGGGGCAGTACAGGAAGCTGATTGGTCCATCCTACACTTCCTGGAGTTTTAAAAGTACGGTTCCCAACAGCTAGCGAGGCTCTTTCTGGCATCAGCACCTGTTTGCTGTTCTTGGTTTCCAAACCTTATTTAGCATTTTTGAATTGTTAGGTTTTGTGCCGTGGTTTTGTTTATAAATTGTATATTTTGTAAATAGTATTAAATCTGTAGGGGTGAACTGCCATTTTCTTTGGAGTGTTTTCACATTAGGGAGTTAGGGTTAGCGACTATCTTTTGGTTTGTTTATTTCTATCAGGCTAGCTAACACTTTCTGTGGGAAATGGCTTATTTTGTTTATTATGTTGGCCTTGGTTCGCCCTGAGTTGTAGTGTCATGTTTTGTTTGACACTTTCTTTCGTTTAAAATAAATATCATTCTGTTGGAACATCTCAATCCTGGATTTTGGTTTGAGGATCGGAGAGGGAACATGCAAATTTATCTTTGTATGTTTCACCCTGACCCCCTAGACAGGGGCGTAACAGACCAGTACAGTTATAGTACTTTGTACTTTGCCACATTTATCTTCTTATTAGCATGTGTCATGCATTCTGCTTATCCAGCGTTTTTAGGAGCTGTTGATGATGTCAAATGCAGCTTACGGCCACACCGCTCTCTAAGCGCCCGATCTCGTCCGATCTCGGCAGCCAAATAGAGCTGGGCCTGGTTAGTACTTGGTAGGAAGACCGCCTGGGAATACCAGGTGCTGTAAGTTTTTTTGCTTGGGTTTACGGGCAGCACAAGCTGGTGTTACTGCCTATTTATTCATAGAAATTGTTCCATATTTTCATCAAATTTTGTTCTTTCATTGCTGTTTTGCTACTTTATTGGTTTGTCAACCATCGTGCTTCATTACTAGTAGACCATGTTACGGTCCTGGCCATATGTGTTGTTTTTATTTTGTTGTTCTTATAGGTGCCCTGCCTGATTGGCCGGATTGGGGGGCAGTACAGGAAGCTGATTGGTCCATCCTACACTTCCTGGAGTTTTAAAAGTACGGTTCCCAACAGCTAGCGAGGCTCTTTCTGGCATCAGCACCTGTTTGCTGTTCTTGGTTTCCAAACCTTATTTAGCATTTTTGAATTGTTAGGTTTTGTGCCGTGGTTTTGTTTATAAATTGTATATTTTGTAAATAGTATTAAATCTGTAGGGGTGAACTGCCATTTTCTTTGGAGTGTTTTCACATTAGGGAGTTAGGGTTAGCGACTGTCTTTTGGTTTGTTTATTTCTATCAGGCTAGCTAGCACTTTCTGTGGGAAATGGCTTATTTTGTTTATTATGTTGGCCTTGGTTCGCCCTGAGTTGTAGAGTCATGTTTTGTTTGACACTTTCTTTCGTTTAAAATAAATATCATTCTGTTGGAACATCTCGATCCTGGATTTTGGTTTGGGGATCGGAGAGGGAACATGCTAATTTATCTTTGTATGTTGCACCCTGACCCCCTAGACAGGGGCGTAACAGACCAGTACAGTTATAGTACTTTGTACTTTGCCACATTTATCTTCTTCTTAGCAAGTGTCATGCATTCTGCTTCTCCAGCGTTTTTAAGAGCTGTTGATGATGTCAAATGCAGCTTACGGCCACACCGCTCTCTAAGCGCCCGATCTCGTCCGATCTCGGCAGCCAAATAGAGCCGGGCCTGGTTAGTACTTGGTAGGAAGACCGCCTGGGAATACCAGGTGCTGTAAGCTTTTTTGCTTGGGTTTACGGGCAGCACAAGCTGGTGTTACTGCCTATTTATTCATAGAAATTGTTCTATATTTTCATCAAATTTTGTTCTTTAATTGCTGTTTTGCTACTTTATTGGTTTGCCAACCATCGTGCTTCATTACTAGTAGACCATGTTACGGTCCTGGCCATATGTGTTGTTTTTATTTTGTTGTTCTTATAGGTGCCCTGCCTGATTGGCCGGATTGGGGGGCAGTACAGGAAGCTGATTGGTCCATCTTACACTTCCTGGAGTTTTAAAAGTACGGTTCCCAACAGCTAGCGAGGCTCTTTCTGGCATCAGCACCTGTTTGCTGTTCTTGGTTTCCAAACCTTATTTAGCATTTTTGAATTGTTAGGTTTTGTGCCGTGGTTTTGTTTATAAATTGTATATTTTGTAAATAGTATTAAATCTGTAGGGGTGAACTGCCATTTTCTTTGGAGTGTTTTCACATTAGGGAGTTAGGGTTAGCGACTATCTTTTGGTTTGTTTATTTCTATCAGGCTAGCGAACACTTTCTGTGGGAAATGGCTTATTTTGTTTATTATGTTGGCCTTGGTTCGCCCTGAGTTGTAGTGTCATGTTTTGTTTGACACTTTCTTTCGTTTAAAATAAATATCATTCTGTTGGAACATCTCAATCCTGGATTTTGGTTTGAGGATCGGAGAGGGAACATGCAAATTTATATTTGTATGTTTCACCCTGACCCCCTAGACAGGGGCGTAACAGACCAGTACAGTTATAGTACTTTGTACTTTGCCACATTTATCTTCTTCTTAGCAAGTGTCATGCATTCTGCTTCTCCAGCGTTTTTAGGAGCTGTTGATGATGTCAAATGCAGCTTACGGCCACACCGCTCTCTAAGCGCCCGATTGGAGGAGGAAAGGGGAGTGGTCTTTCCGAATCAGTGTGCTTCAGGTAGAGACACGCATGTGAACTGCTCCGCGTTTGTCGCGCATTTTTCGTTTTCATATTAGTGTTTTGCCTAGCCAGTATAGTGAGTTTGAGTTTGTTTTCAATATCTTTATGAAACCCCCCGGCGGAGTTTCTCCGTTCGGGGGCGCCTTTATTTATTGTGGTTTCCTAGTTTTTGAACTTTTTTGGGTTTTCGTTTTTGAGCGAGTTCTAATAGACTACTCGTAATGGAGAACGGCAGAGGCAGGCGAGAAGAAGAAGCCTGGTTTACAGTGGCGGGAAAAAGCGGAAGGAGGAGAATGGAAACGGGGAAAAATGGCGTCGGTGGGGAAAGCACATTGAGAGGGAACGAGCTGGAGCTGGCGGAGGAGACGAGGAAGTCGCTGAATAAAGGTGTCAAGCAGGTGGAGAAAAGGATGGAGATTGCAAAGGAGCGGCCTGGTCGGAGAATGGAGAATGACTGTGTGGCGGCGGATGAGAGACAACAGGGAGATCGGGTAAGCACGCGTTCGGTGCCGGGTGGAGTGACAGAGACGGGCAAAGAAATGCGGTATGATAGAGATTTGACTGTTTTGGCTGAGGTGGTGGGAGAGGAGAGAGTGAAGACAATGGAACTGCTGAGAGCAATGCGTGATGTGTGTGGAGGCATCGTGGCATTGCGGGAGACGGGGCCGAATAAATACGAGGTGACGGTCAAGAGCGAGGCTGGGAAAAAAAGACTCTTAGACGGATTTAAAGTGGGTAGAGCTGTGGTGATGGTTAAAACTTTAGCTATCGATGAATTGGTGGTGTCGTTTTTGAATCTGCCGGCCTATATTGCAGATGAGGACATTTTGGAAAAACTGGATGTGTGGGGGGTGAGAGCAATCTCTCCGATTAAAAGACGGTTATGGCCTGGGACTGATGTGGCGGATGGAACAAGATATGTTAAAGTTAAATTTAATGAAACTGTACAATCGTTGCCATATTCCTCTAAATTTATGACGGCCACAGGGCCAGAATATTTTAGGGTTATCCATAATAATCAGGTTAAAGTGTGTAGGATGTGTCTACAGCCTGGACATATAGTTAGAGATTGCCCTGATTTTACATGCTTTAAGTGCAATAAACAGGGTCATTATGCACGTGAGTGTGATGCCTGGGCGCACAGGTGTGTTGCGTGCCATGCCCCAGCGGAGCAATGTAATTGCCGTAATGCAGGTGAAGGGGAAGGGGTGGTAAACCGGGACTCCATCTCTGATGATGAAAGGAGTAATGTCAGGCCTGCAGAGGAGCCAGCCCTGGGTAGCGAGACAGAGAGTGAGAATGAGCTTGGAGATGAGATGGTATCACAGAGTGCTGACTTGTTGGTGCAAGAGGGCATAAGGAATGAGGGGGTCGATGAGCTGGGATCCAGTATGGATCATGTGCTGGCGAACTGGAGCGGGGATGCGGCGAGTCGCCCTGAAGGGGGCTGGCTAGACTCACCCCGGCCTGAGCCGAATGTGCCTCACTCGCAAAATGAAGTAGAATCCACCACTCAAATACCCACTTCTGATGTGGCCCCGCTGGCTCCCCAGGCTGACAGTATAGAGTCAGATTCGGAGATGGATGTTCAGCAGATAAAGCAGATTAGAAAACGTACACAGCAAGAGAAATCAGGGAGGAGTGAGGGAGGGAATAGAGGCAAAGGGAAAAAACAGCTTAGGAAATGACCTTTTTAATCGGTGTTTACTTGATAATGCTGCTTCAATTGCAAAATTTAAACGGGTTAACAAATATTGGGAAAATAGAGCAACTCTGTGGAGAAATGGCATGCGACATCTTGTGTGTCCAGGAATGTAGGTGGTCCATGGACAAAATAGACACTATAAAATCTTTTTGGAGAGGGGAGCTCTTTTACTCCCTCTCCTCTGACAAAACTGCTGGAGTGGCAATCTTTGTAAAGCCGGGTGTGTGTGAGAGTATTGTGGAGATTTTTAAGGATGGACAGGGTAGACTAATTGTTATTGATATAATACATTATAATAAAAAATATAGAATTCTGAATTTGTACGGTCCGAACAGTGAACCTGAAAGGAGAGGTTTCTTTGAGCGCTGCAAAAGGTGGACAGATGATCGCTCGGTAGTGATAGGAGATTGGAATGTTGCTCTGACTAAGGCGGACGTAGGAGTTAATAATAAATTTAAACAAGACATTAGTAGATCGGCTGTTTTTGTATGGATGGATGAGTGTGATTTGATAGATGCGTGGAGAGTGCTGAACCCCGGCACCCGGGCGTATTCGCGCAGGCAAGTGGTATTGGGCAGGCTAAAGCAATCCAGGATTGACCTGTGTTTGTTGGCGTCGAGTTTGGTGCAAGAATTAAATGAGTGTAAATATTGTTTTTGTTCCTGGAGTGATCATGCCTGTTTAAAGGTGACTCTAGGGGAGGGTGGTATGCAAAGGAATGGGGGCCTGTGGTGTTTTAACACTTCCCTCCTTGAAGATCAAGTTTTTAAAGATAAAATGAAGTCTTTTCTCTCTGCTCTATGTGATGAGAGTGATTATGTCGTGGATATCATTGAGTGGTGGGAGCGCACCAAATTTAAAATTAAAAAGCGTTGTATCGCTCTGAGCAGAGAGAAGAGGCTGAGGGAAAAGACAGAGGAGGCTGAGCTGAGACATCATCTAAAAGAGGAGCTTGAGCTTATTGAGGCTGAGTGTGACCGTCCCTTGGATGTCTATCTTGGATTGAGGGAGCAGCTGAGACGGTTAGATGAGAGAAAATGCAGAGGCGCAATGATCCGCAGTAAAGCACAACACATGTTGAAAGGGGAGCGCTGTACTGCTTTTTTTCTAGGTTTGGAAAAAAGGAAACAGGCAAAAACATACATACCAGAAATAAAAGACCTTGATGGAAACACACATACTGATATAGTGGATATTTTGCAAGCAATACAAGACTACTACGCTAATTTGTTTAGCAAACAACATATTAAAAAAGCACAAATGGACACAGTATTAGGAAAAATTGGCTGCTCCCTCAGTCACGAGGATGCGGCTCTGTGTGATGGTGACATTCAGATTGAAGAAGTGAGAGCAGCGATTGGAAACCTTAATACATCTAAAAGCCCGGGTGTGGATGGTCTCTCAGCTGAGTTTTACCAACATTTCAGCAACATACTGGCCCCCGTCCTCTGCAGGCTATACTCTGCCATGCAGGAGGAGAACAGGTGCGCGGAGTCTTTTTTAAGGGGTGTGATCACTCTAGTTTATAAAAACAAAGGCGCCAGAGATGACCTGGCAAATTATAGGCCAATTAGTCTGCTCAATACTGACTATAAGATCCTCGCTAAGGTGCTAGGGTTCAGGCTTAAGGGAGTGATTGGCTCGATAGTTGGGCCTACCCAGACTTACAGCATTCCGGGGAGGGATATCGCTGACTGCATTTTGTCAACAAAATTCTCATTGGAGAATTTAATGGCTACAGGAGGTATATACCTTAATGTAGATCTAGAGAAGGCATTTGACAGAGTGAGTCACGATTTTCTCTTCGAGTGTCTGGGGGTTTTTGGGTTCGGCCCAACTTTTCGAGGGTGGATGAAGTTACTGTACAGCCGAGCTACTAGTGTCGTGAAGTGCAATGGCTTCGTGACAGATCCCGTCCCCTTAGAAAGATCAGTGAGACAGGGGTGCCCCCTATCAGCTATGCTCTATGCAATAGTGGCAGAACCTCTAGCACAGTCAATTATATCTGACTCTCAAATAATTGGGATCACGTCGCCCAGAGGAACTGATTTCAAAATAACACAATATGCAGATGATATTAACATCATGGTCAGGGATGGGGATAGTTTGCGAAGGGTTTTGCAACATCTAGATGCATATGAGCAAGCTGCGGGAGCACGGGTAAATAAGGACAAATCGAGTTTGATCCTGGGGCCTGGTACTGTTCTTGGGGAGGAAGGCCAGCATTTTAAAAGGGGCGGGCCTGAGGTTAAAGTACTTGGTGTATATTTGGGCTCACAACCAGAAGACAGCAGTCGTAGATCCTGGGAAGAGCAGGTTGCGGGGTGTAGATCAAGGCTCGCACTGTGGAGAATGAGGGGATTAGGTTTAAAAGGGAAAATCACGGTAATAAATGCAGTAATTGTGCCGAGACTTGTCTACACCATGCAGGTTTGTCACCTGCCGAGTGATGTACTGGTACGCCTGAGCAGCGCTATTGAGGATTTTCTATGGAAGGGGAGAGCAATGAAAATTGCACATAAGACACTGGTCGGGCCGTACAAAAAGGGGGGACTCAAACTGTGTAATTTAAAAGCGAAATTGAAGTCATTAAGAATAAAACTGTATAAGAAAATGCTGAGCCGGAAAACTAAAAACATATGGGAGGATTATTTGTATGATGATGTACTGAAAAGAGGTATGTGCGGCTTTTACAATCTATGTAGCGTCACACTCGGCCGGCCTATTGTGGGAACATGTCCACTCTTCCAGGAGGCGGCTGAGGCATGGGTGGAAATCCTGCCCCAGTTAGAGTGTGTAATTACATCAAAACAAAGTGTGTTAAACCAGCCCATCTTTGGGAACCCCTGCCTCAGCGGCCGAGAGGGATGTAAGGCCGGTCGGGGCATCTTGACTGAGGCGCTACATCAGATTAAAGATGTTTTAGACCAGACAGGGGCTCCTAGCCCTCTTGCGGTATTTAGTAAAATTAGGATGAAAGGGTTTAATATAAAAAAGGCTAGAGTTGTTCGATTTTGTGATGATTTATTAGAGCGAATGCCGCAAGAGTGGAAAGAGTGGTTGTCGGAAGTGGATGAGGATCGGGTGGAGGACGACGAGCTGGATTTTGCTCTGACCTGTGACGTCAAAAACAGAAAACTGCAAGATTTACAATCAAAATTTTGGTATAGGGTTTTAATTAACAAAATATTCCAAGAACCTACAGCAAACACTGCATGGTCTCATCTCTTTCTTACCCGTCCCGTCTCTGAAATTTGGACAAATATACACAGTAAGTGGCTTCCCCCTGCAATAGCAAACTCAAACTTCCTGCTGCGTCACAGAAGGGTGCTGGTTTCTGTCGTCCTTCACCAGATAAGTAAAAGCACGTATGCGAGAACCTGTCCGGTCTGTAGGGTGGAAGATGAAGATTTTAACCACTTTATGCTATACTGTACAGTCACACGGGATTTCAGGGACTGGGTTAAAACGTTGTTAATCAATAAGTGTAAACTGCCTAAGTTAGAAGGGGAAGCATGGGACTGGGTGTGGTGCTTTGGGAAACAAAAAGGTGATAAAAGATGTAATGTTGGTTTAATCAATTTTTTATTGAGTGTAGCACGTCATGTGTTGTATGTTGGTAGGAATTATGCTTTGTATGGGGGGAAAAGGACAAACAGGGTGGGTTTTTTTCAAAATATGGTGACACATTACATGAGAATTCTGTTTTCAGTGGATGAGGATGAGTTTATAGCTAGGTGGGGGGCAAGGAATGATTTATGTGAGCTGGATGGGGAGGGTAGATTGCACTTCGATTTTGGGTGAATTTATTTAACCTTGTAGTATATGGGCGTATATATTTAAGAATGTATGTGTGTATGTAGGTGTATGTATATATGTATATATATGTGTGTATGTATAAATGTGTATGTATACATGTATATATGTGCATACAAATATGTGAAAAAAAAAAGGGGAAGAGGCTTGTTTTGCTTTAATTTGTCTGATTTACTGTAAAAAAGACGAATGAATTTACTCTTTTTCTTTATGTTTCTCTGTATATAGTTAATTTGTAAAGTGTATTTTTGATAATAAAAAGATAAAAAAAAAAAAAAATAAGCGCCCGATCTCGTCCGATCTCGGCAGCCAAATAGAGCCGGGCCTGGTTAGTACTTGGTAGGAAGACCGCCTGGGAATACCAGGTGCTGTAAGTTTTTTTGCTTGGGTTTACGGGCAGCACAAGCTGGTGTTACTGCCTATTTATTCATAGAAATTGTTCCATATTTTCATCAAATTTTGTTCTTTCATTGCTGTTTTGCTACTTTATTGGTTTGTCAACCATCGTGCTTCATTACTAGTAGACCATGTTACGGTCCTGGCCATATGTGTTGTTTTTATTTTGTTGTTCTTATAGGTGCCCTGCCTTATTGGCCGGATTGGGGGGCAGTACAGGAAGCTGATTGGTCCATCCTTCACTTCCTGGAGTTTTAAAAGTACGGTTCCCAACAGCTAGCGAGGCTCTTTCTGGCAGCAGCACCTGTTTGCTGTTCTTGGTATCCAAACCTTATTTAGCATTTTTGAATTGTTAGGTTTTGTGCCGTGGTTTTGTTTATAAATTGTATATTTTGTAAATAGTATTAAATCTGTAGGGGTGAACTGCCATTTTCTTTGGAGTGTTTTCACATTAGGGAGTTAGGGTTAGCGACTATCTTTTGGTTTGTTTATTTCTATCAGGCTAGCTAACACTTTCTGTGGGAAATGGCTTATTTTGTTTATTATGTTGGCCTTGGTTCGCCCTGAGTTGTAGTGTCATGTTTTGTTTGACACTTTCTTTCGTTTAAAATAAATATCATTCTGTTGGAACATCTCAATCCTGGATTTTGGTTTGAGGATCGGAGAGGGAACATCCAAATTTATCTTTGTATGTTTCACCCTGACCCCCTAGACAGGGGCGTAACAGACCAGTACAGTTATAGTACTTTGTACTTTGCCACATTTATCTTCTTCTTAGCAAGTGTCATGCATTCTACTTCTCCAGCGTTTTTAAGAGCTGTTGATGATGTCAAATGCAGCTTACGGCCCCACCGCTCTCTAAGCGCCCGATCTCGTCCGATCTCGGCAGCCAAATAGAGCCGGGCCTGGTTAGTACTTGGTAGGAAGACCGCCTGGGAATACCAGGTGCTGTAAGCTTTTTTGCTTGGGTTTACGGGCAGCACAAGCTGGTGTTACTGCCTATTTATTCATAGAAATTGTTCTATATTTTCATCAAATTTTGTTCTTTCATTGCTGTTTTGCTACTTTATTGGTTTGCCAACCATCGTGCTTCATTACTAGTAGACCATGTTACGGTCCTGGCCATATGTGTTGTTTTTATTTTCTTTTTCTTATAGGTGCCCTGCCTGATTGGCCGGATTGGGGGGCAGTACAGGAAGCTGATTGGTCCATCCTACACTTCCTGGAGTTTTAAAAGTACGGTTCCCAACAGCTAGCGAGGCTCTTTCTGGCATCAGCACCTGTTTGCTGTTCTTGGTTTCCAAACCTTATTTAGCATTTTTGAATTGTTAGGTTTTGTGCCGTGGTTTTGTTTATAAATTGTATATTTTGTAAATAGTATTAAATCTGTAGGGGTGAACTGCCATTTTCTTTGGAGTGTTTTCACATTAGGGAGTTAGGGTTAGCGACTGTCTTTTGGTTTGTTTATTTCTATCAGGCTAGCTAGCACTTTCTGTGGGAAATGGCTTATTTTGTTTATTATGTTGGCCTTGGTTCGCCCTGAGTTGTAGTGTCATGTTTTGTTTGACACTTTCTTTCGTTTAAAATAAATATCATTCTGTTGGAACATCTCGATCCTGGATTATGGTTTGGAGACCGGAGAGGGAACATCCTAATTTATCTTTGTATGTTGCACCCTGACCCCCTAGACAGGGGCGTATCAGACCAGTACAGTTATAGTACTTTGTACTTTGCCACATTTATCTTCTTCTTAGCAAGTGTCATGCATTCTGCTTCTCCAGCGTTTTTAAGAGCTGTTGATGATGTCAAATGCAGCTTACGGCCACACCGCTCTCTAAGCGCCCGATCTCGTCCGATCTCGGCAGCCAAATAGAGCCGGGCCTGGTTAGTACTTGGTAGGAAGACCGCCTGGGAATACCAGGTGCTGTAAACTTTTTTGCTTGGGTTTACGGGCAGCACAAGCTGGTGTTACTGCCTATTTATTCATAGAAATTGTTCTATATTTTCATCAAATTTTGTTCTTTCATTGCTGTTTTGCTACTTTATTGGTTTGCCAACCATCGTGCTTCATTACTAGTAGACCATGTTACGGTCCTGGCCATATGTGTTGTTTTTATTTTCTTGTTCTTATAGGTGCCCTGCCTGATTGGCCGGATTGGGGGGCAGTACAGGAAGCTGATTGGTCCATCCTACACTTCCTGGAGTTTTAAAAGTACGGTTCCCAACAGCAAGCGAGGCTCTTTCTGGCATCAGCACCTGTTTGCTGTTGTTGGTTTCCAAACCTTATTTAGCATTTTTGAATTGTTAGGTTTTGTGACGTGGTTTTGTTATAAATTGTATATTTTGTAAATAGTATTAAATCTGTAGGGGTGAACTGCCATTTTCTTTGGACCGTTTTCACATTAGGGAGTTAGGGTTAGCGACTGTCTTTTGGTTTGTTTATTTCTATCAGGCTAGCTAGCACTTTCTGTGGGAAATGGCTTATTTTGTTTATTATGTTGGCCTTGGTTCGCCCTGAGTTGTGTCATTTTTTGTTTGTCACTTTCTTTCGTTTAAAATAAATATCATTCTGTTGGAACATCTCGATCCTGGATTTTGGTTTGGGGATCGGAGAGGGAACATGCTAATTTATCTTTGTATGTTGCACCCTGATCCCCTAGACAGGGGCGTAACAGACCAGTACAGTTATAGTACTTTGTACTTTGCCACATTTATCTTCTTCTTAGCAAGTGTCATGCATTCTGCTTCTCCAGCGTTTTTAAGAGCTGTTGATAATGTCAAATGCAGCTTACGGCCACACCGCTCTCTAAGCGCCCGATCTCGTCCGATCTCGGCAGCCAAATAGAGCCGGGCCTGGTTAGTACTTGGTAGGAAGACCGCCTGGGAATACCAGGTGCTGTAAGCTTTTTTGCTTGGGTTTACGGGCAGCACAAGCTGGTGTTACTGCCTATTTATTCATAGAAATTGTTCTATATTTTCATCAAATTTTGTTCTTTCATTGCTGTTTTGCTACTTTATTGGTTTGCCAACCATCGTGCTTCATTACTAGTAGACCATGTTACGGTCCTGGCCATATGTGTTGTTTTTATTTTGTTGTTCTTATAGGTGCCCTACCTGATTGGCCGGATTGGGGGGCAGTACAGGAAGCTGATTGGTCCATCCTACACTTCCTGGAGTTTTAAAAGTACGGTTCCCAACAGCTAGCGAGGCTCTTTCTGGCATCAGCACCTGTTTGCTGTTCTTGGTTTCCAAACCTTATTTAGCATTTTTGAATTGTTAGGTTTTGTGCCGTGG
The DNA here is from genome assembly GCF_033026475.1 of Channa argus. NCBI lineage: Eukaryota > Metazoa > Chordata > Actinopteri > Anabantiformes > Channidae > Channa > Channa argus. Next base: position 169,809 of record NW_027125276.1, on the reverse strand, counting down.
TTTTGTTTATAAATTGTATATTTTGTAAATAGTATTAAATCTGTAGGGGTGAACTGCCATTTTCTTTGGACTGTTTTCACATTAGGGAGTTAGGGTTAGCGACTGTCTTTTGGTTTGTTTATTTCTATCAGGCTAGCTAGCACTTTCTGTGGGAAATGGCTTATTTTGTTTATTATGTTGGCCTTGGTTCGCCCTGAGTTGTAGTGTCATGTTTTGTTTGACACTTTCTTTCGTTTAAAATAAATATCATTCTGTTGGAACATCTCGATCCTGGATTTTGGTTTGGGGATCGGAGAGGGAACATGCTAATTTATCTTTGTATGTTGCACCCTGACCCCCTAGACAGGGGCGTAACAGACCAGTACAGTTATAGTACTTTGTACTTTGCCACATTTATCTTCTTCTTAGCAAGTGTCATGCATTCTGCTTCTCCAGCGTTTTTAAGAGCTGTTGATGATGTCAAATGCAGCTTACGGCCACACTGCTCTCTAAGCGCCCGATCCCGTCCGATCTCAGCAGCCAATTATGGCCGGGCCTTGTTAGTACTTGGTAGGAAGACCGCCTGGGAATACCACGTGCTGTAAGCTTCTTTGCTTGGGTTTACGGGCAGCACAAGCTGGTGTTACTGCCTATTTATTCATAGAAATTGTTCTATATTTTCATCAAATTTTGTTCTTTCATTGCTGTTTTGCTACTTTATTGGTTTGCCAACCATCGTGCTTCATTACTAGTAGACCATGTTACAGTCCTGGCCATATGTGTTGTTTTTATTTTCTTGTTCTTATAGGTGCCCTGCCTGATTGGCCGGATTGGGGGGCAGTACAGGAAGCTGATTGGTCCATCCTACACTTCCTGGAGTTTTAAAAGTACGGTTCCCAACAGCTAGCGAGGCTCTTTCTGGCATTATCACCTGTTTACTTTTCTTGGTTTCCAAACCTTATTTAGCATTTTTGAATTGTTAGGTTTTGTGCCGTGGTTTTGTTTATAAATTGTATATTTTGTAAATAGTATTAAATCTGTAGGGGTGAACTGCCATTTTCTTTGGAGTGTTTTCACATTAGGGAGTTAGGGTTAGCGACTATCTTTTGGTTTGTTTATTTCTATCAGGCTAGCTAACACTTTCTGTGGGAAATGGCTTATTTTGTTTATTATGTTGGCCTTGGTTCGCCCTGAGTTGTAGAGTCATGTTTTGTTTGACACTTTCTTTCGTTTAAAATAAATATCGTTCTGTTGGAACATCTCAATCCTGGATTTTGGTTTGAGGATCGGAGAGGGAACATCCAAATTTATCTTTGTATGTTTCACCCTGACCCCCTAGACAGGGGCGTAACAGACCAGTACAGTTATAGTACTTTGTACTTTGCCATATTTATCTTCTTCTTAGCAAGTGTCATGCATTCTGCTTCTCCAGCGTTTTTAAGAGCTGTTGATGATGTCAAATGCAGCTTACGGCCACACCGCTCTCTAAGCGCCCGATCTCGTCCGATCTCGGCAGCCAAATAGAGCCGGGCCTGGTTAGTACTTGGTAGGAAGACCGCCTGGGAATGCCAGGTGCTGTAAGCTTTTTTGCTTGGGTTTACGGGCAGCACAAGCTGGTGTTACTGCCTATTTATTCATAGAAATTGTTCTATATTTTCATCAAATTTTGTTCTTTCATTGCTGTTTTGCTACTTTATTGGTTTGCCAACCATCGTGCTTCATTACTAGTAGACCATGTTACGGTCCTGGCCATATGTGTTGTTTTTATTTTCTTGTTCTTATAGGTGCCCTGCCTGATTGGCCGGATTGGGGGGCAGTACAGGAAGCAGATTGGTCCATCCTACACTTCCTGGAGTTTTAAAAGTACGGTTCCCAACAGCAAGCGAGGCTCTTTCTGGCATCAGCACCTGTTTGCTGTTCTTGGTTTCCAAACCTTATTTAGCATTTTTGAATTGTTAGGTTTTGTGACGTGGTTTTGTTATAAATTGTATATTTTGTAAATAGTATTAAATCTGTAGGGGTGAACTGCCATTTTCTTTGGACCGTTTTCACATTAGGGAGTTAGGGTTAGCGACTGTCTTTTGGTTTGTTTATTTCTATCAGGCTAGCTAGCACTTTCTGTGGGAAATGGCTTATTTTGTTTATTATGTTGGCCTTGGTTCGCCCTGAGTTGTGTCATTTTTTGTTTGTCACTTTCTTTCGTTTAAAATAAATATCATTCTGTTGGAACATCTCGATCCTGGATTTTGGTTTGGGGATCGGAGAGGGAACATGCTAATTTATCTTTGTATGTTGCACCCTGATCCCCTAGACAGGGGCGTAACAGACCAGTACAGTTATAGTACTTTGTACTTTGCCACATTTATCTTCTTCTTAGCAAGTGTCATGCATTCTGCTTCTCCAGCGTTTTTAAGAGCTGTTGATAATGTCAAATGCAGCTTACGGCCACACCGCTCTCTAAGCGCCCGATCTCGTCCGATCTCGGCAGCCAAATAGAGCCGGGCCTGGTTAGTACTTGGTAGGAAGACCGCCTGGGAATACCAGGTGCTGTAAGCTTTTTTGCTTGGGTTTACGGGCAGCACAAGCTGGTGTTACTGCCTATTTATTCATAGAAATTGTTCTATATTTTCATCAAATTTTGTTCTTTCATTGCTGTTTTGCTACTTTATTGGTTTGCCAACCATCGTGCTTCATTACTAGTAGACCATGTTACGGTCCTTGCCATATGTGTTGTTTTTATTTTGTTGTTCTTATAGGTGCCCTACCTGATTGGCCGGATTGGGGGGCAGTACAGGAAGCTGATTGGTCCATCCTACACTTCCTGGAGTTTTAAAAGTACGGTTCCCAACAGCTAGCGAGGCTCTTTCTGGCATCAGCACCTGTTTGCTGTTCTTGGTTTCCAAACCTTATTTAGCATTTTTGAATTGTTAGGTTTTGTGCCGTGGTTTTGTTTATAAATTGTATATTTTGTAAATAGTATTAAATCTGTAGGGGTGAACTGCCATTTTCTTTGGACTGTTTTCACATTAGGGAGTTAGGGTTAGCGACTGTCTTTTGGTTTGTTTATTTCTATCAGGCTAGCTAGCACTTTCTGTGGGAAATGGCTTATTTTGTTTATTATGTTGGCCTTGGTTCGCCCTGAGTTGTAGTGTCATGTTTTGTTTGACACTTTCTTTCGTTTAAAATAAATATCATTCTGTTGGAACATCTCGATCATGGATTTTGGTTTGGGGATCGGAGAGGGAACATGCTAATTTATCTTTGTATGTTGCACCCTGACCCCCTAGACAGGGGCGTAACAGACCAGTACAGTTATAGTACTTTGTACTTTGCCACATTTATCTTCTTCTTAGCAAGTGTCATGCATTCTGCTTCTCCAGCGTTTTTAAGAGCTGTTGATGATGTCAAATGCAGCTTACGGCCACACTGCTCTCTAAGCGCCCGATCCCGTCCGATCTCAGCAGCCAATTATGGCCGGGCCTTGTTAGTACTTGGTAGGAAGACCGCCTGGGAATACCACGTGCTGTAAGCTTCTTTGCTTGGGTTTACGGGCAGCACAAGCTGGTGTTACTGCCTATTTATTCATAGAAATTGTTCTATATTTTCATCAAATTTTGTTCTTTCATTGCTGTTTTGCTACTTTATTGGTTTGCCAACCATCGTGCTTCATTACTAGTAGACCATGTTACAGTCCTGGCCATATGTGTTGTTTTTATTTTCTTGTTCTTATAGGTGCCCTGCCTGATTGGCCGGATTGGGGGGCAGTACAGGAAGCTGATTGGTCCATCCTACACTTCCTGGAGTTTTAAAAGTACGGTTCCCAACAGCTAGCGAGGCTCTTTCTGGCATTAGCACCTGTTTACTTTTCTTGGTTTCCAAACCTTATTTAGCATTTTTGAATTGTTAGGTTTTGTGCCGTGGTTTTGTTTATAAATTGTATATTTTGTAAATAGTATTAAATCTGTAGGGGTGAACTGCCATTTTCTTTGGAGTGTTTTCACATTAGGGAGTTAGGGTTAGCGACTATCTTTTGGTTTGTTTATTTCTATCAGGCTAGCTAACACTTTCTGTGGGAAATGGCTTATTTTGTTTATTATGTTGGCCTTGGTTCGCCCTGAGTTGTAGAGTCATGTTTTGTTTGACACTTTCTTTCGTTTAAAATAAATATCGTTCTGTTGGAACATCTCAATCCTGGATTTTGGTTTGAGGATCGGAGAGGGAACATCCAAATTTATCTTTGTATGTTTCACCCTGACCCCCTAGACAGGGGCGTAACAGACCAGTACAGTTATAGTACTTTGTACTTTGCCATATTTATCTTCTTCTTAGCAAGTGTCATGCATTCTGCTTCTCCAGCGTTTTTAAGAGCTGTTGATGATGTCAAATGCAGCTTACGGCCACACCGCTCTCTAAGCGCCCGATCTCGTCCGATCTCGGCAGCCAAATAGAGCCGGGCCTGGTTAGTACTTGGTAGGAAGACCGCCTGGGAATGCCAGGTGCTGTAAGCTTTTTTGCTTGGGTTTACGGGCAGCACAAGCTGGTGTTACTGCCTATTTATTCATAGAAATTGTTCTATATTTTCATCAAATTTTGTTCTTTCATTGCTGTTTTGCTACTTTATTGGTTTGCCAACCATCGTGCTTCATTACTAGTAGACCATGTTACGGTCCTGGCCATATGTGTTGTTTTTATTTTCTTGTTCTTATAGGTGCCCTGCCTGATTGGCCGGATTGGGGGGCAGTACAGGAAGCAGATTGGTCCATCCTACACTTCCTGGAGTTTTAAAAGTACGGTTCCCAACAGCAAGCGAGGCTCTTTCTGGCATCAGCACCTGTTTGCTGTTCTTGGTTTCCAAACCTTATTTAGCATTTTTGAATTGTTAGGTTTTGTGCCGTGGTTTTGTTATAAATTGTATATTTTGTAAATAGTATTAAATCTGTAGGGGTGAACTGCCATTTTCTTTGGACCGTTTTCACATTAGGGAGTTAGGGTTAGCGACTGTCTTTTGGTTTGTTTATTTCTATCAGGCTAGCTAGCACTTTCTGTGGGAAATGGCTTATTTTGTTTATTATGTTGGCCTTGGTTCGCCATGAGTTGTGTCATTTTTTGTTTGTCACTTTCTTTCGTTTAAAATAAATATCATTCTGTTGGAACATCTCGATCCTGGATTTTGGTTTGGGGATCGGAGAGGGAACATGCTAATTTATCTTTGTATGTTGCACCCTGACCCCCTAGACAGGGGCGTAACAGACCAGTACAGTTATAGTACTTTGTACTTTGCCACATTTATCTTCTTCTTAGCAAGTGTCATGCATTCTGCTTCTCCAGCGTTTTTAAGAGCTGTTGATGATGTCAAATGCAGCTTACGGCCCCACCGCTCTCTAAGCGCCCGATCTCGTCCGATCTCGGCAGCCAAGTAGAGCCGGGCCTGGTTAGTACTTGGTAGGAAGACCGCCTGGGAATACCAGGTGCTGTAAGCTTTTTTGCTTGGGTTTACGGGCAGCACAAGCTGGTGTTACTGCCTATTTATTCATAGAAATTGTTCTATATTTTCATCAAATTTTGTTCTTTCATTGCTGTTTTGCTACTTTATTGGTTTGCCAACCATCGTGCTTCATTACTAGTAGACCATGTTACGGTCCTGGCCATATGTGTTGTTTTTATTTTGTTGTTCTTATAGGTGCCCTGCCTGATTGGCCGGATTGGGGGGCAGTACAGGAAGCTGATTGGTCCATCCTACACTTCCTGGAGTTTTAAAAGTACGGTTCCCAACAGCTAGCGAGGCTCTTTCTGGCATCAGCACCTGTTTGCTGTTCTTGGTTTCCAAACCTTATTTAGCATTTTTGAATTGTTAGGTTTTGTGCCGTGGTTTTGTTTATAAATTGTATATTTTGTAAATAGTATTAAATCTGTAGGGGTGAACTGCCATTTTCTTTGGACCGTTTTCACATTAGGGAGTTAGGGTTAGCGACTGTCTTTTGGTTTGTTTATTTCTATCAGGCTAGCTAGCACTTTCTGTGGGAAATGGCTTATTTTGTTTATTATGTTGGCCTTGGTTCGCCATGAGTTGTGTCATTTTTTGTTTGTCACTTTCTTTCGTTTAAAATAAATATCATTCTGTTGGAACATCTCGATCCTGGATTTTGGTTTGGGGATCGGAGAGGGAACATGCTAATTTATCTTTGTATGTTGCACCCTGACCCCCTAGACAGGGGCGTAACAGACCAGTACAGTTATAGTACTTTGTACTTTGCCACATTTATCTTCTTCTTAGCAAGTGTCATGCATTCTGCTTCTCCAGCGTTTTTAAGAGCTGTTGATGATGTCAAATGCAGCTTACGGCCCCACCGCTCTCTAAGCGCCCGATCTCGTCCGATCTCGGCAGCCAAATAGAGCCGGGCCTGGTTAGTACTTGGTAGGAAGACCGCCTGGGAATACCAGGTGCTGTAAGCTTTTTTGCTTGGGTTTACGGGCAGCACAAGCTGGTGTTACTGCCTATTTATTCATAGAAATTGTTCTATATTTTCATCAAATTTTGTTCTTTCATTGCTGTTTTGCTACTTTATTGGTTTGCCAACCATCGTGCTTCATTACTAGTAGACCATGTTACGGTCCTGGCCATATGTGTTGTTTTTATTTTCTTGTTCTTATAGGTGCCCTGCCTGATTGGCCGGATTGGGGGGCAGTACAGGAAGCTGATTGGTCCAGCCTACACTTCCTGGAGTTTTAAAAGTACGGTTCCCAACAGCTAGCGAGGCTCTTTCTGGCATCAGCACCTGTTTGCTGTTCTTGGTTTCCAAACCTTATTTAGCATTTTTGAATTGTTAGGTTTTGTGCCGTGGTTTTGTTTATAAATTGTATATTTTGTAAATAGTATTAAATCTGTAGGGGTGAACTGCCATTTTCTTTGGACCGTTTTCACATTAGGGAGTTAGGGTTAGCGACTGTCTTTTGGTTTGTTTATTTCTATCAGGCTAGCTAGCACTTTCTGTGGGAAATGGCTTATTTTGTTTATTATGTTGGCCTTGGTTCGCCATGAGTTGTGTCATTTTTTGTTTGTCACTTTCTTTCGTTTAAAATAAATATCATTCTGTTGGAACATCTCGATCATGGATTTTGGTTTGGGGATCGGAGAGGGAACATGCTAATTTATCTTTGTATGTTGCACCCTGACCCCCTAGACAGGGGCATAACAGACCAGTACAGTTATAGTACTTTGTACTTTGCCACATTTATCTTCTTCTTAGCAAGTGTCATGCATTCTGCTTCTCCAGCGTTTTTAAGAGCTGTTGATGATGTCAAATGCAGCTTACGGCCACACTGCTCTCTAAGCGCCCGATCCCGTCCGATCTCAGCAGCCAATTATGGCCGGGCCTTGTTAGTACTTGGTAGGAAGACCGCCTGGGAATACCACGTGCTGTAAGCTTCTTTGCTTGGGTTTACGGGCAGCACAAGCTGGTGTTACTGCCTATTTATTCATAGAAATTGTTCTATATTTTCATCAAATTTTGTTCTTTCATTGCTGTTTTGCTACTTTATTGGTTTGCCAACCATCGTGCTTCATTACTAGTAGACCATGTTACGGTCCTGGCCATATGTGTTGTTTTTATTTTCTTGTTCTTATAGGTGCCCTGCCTGATTGGCCGGATTGGGGGGCAGTACAGGAAGCTGATTGGTCCATCCTACACTTCCTGGAGTTTTAAAAGTACGGTTCCCAACAGCTAGCGAGGCTCTTTCTGGCATCAGCACCTGTTTACTTTTCTTGGTTTCCAAACCTTATTTAGCATTTTTGAATTGTTAGGTTTTGTGCCGTGGTTTTGTTTATAAATTGTATATTTTGTAAATAGTATTAAATCTGTAAGGGTGAACTGCCATTTTCTTTGGAGTGTTTTCACATTAGGGAGTTAGGGTTAGCGACTATCTTTTGGTTTGTTTATTTCTATCAGGCTAGCTAGCACTTTCTGTGGGAAATGGCTTATTTTGTTTATTATGTTGGCCTTGGTTCGCCCTGAGTTGTAGAGTCATGTTTTGTTTGACACTTTCTTTCGTTTAAAATAAATATCATTCTGTTGGAACATCTCAATCCTGGATTTTGGTTTGAGGATCGGAGAGGGAACATCCAAATTTATCTTTGTATGTTTCACCCTGACCCCCTAGACAGGGGCGTAACAGACCAGTACAGTTATAGTACTTTGTACTTTGCCATATTTATCTTCTTCTTAGCAAGTGTCATGCATTCTGCTTCTCCAGCGTTTTTAAGAGCTGTTGATGATGTCAAATGCAGCTTACGGCCACACCGCTCTCTAAGCGCCCGATCTCGTCCGATCTCGGCAGCCAAATAGAGCCGGGCCTGGTTAGTACTTGGTAGGAAGACCGCCTGGGAATACCAGGTGCTGTAAGGTTTTTTGCTTGGGTTTACGGGCAGCACAAGCTGGTGTTACTGCCTATTTATTCATAGAAATTGTTTTATATTTTCATCAAATTTTGTTCTTTCATTGCTGTTTTGCTACTTTATTGGTTTGCCAACCATCGTGCTTCATTACTAGTAGACCATGTTACGGTCCTGGCCATATGTGTTGTTTTTATTTTCTTGTTCTTATAGGTGCCCTGCCTGATTGGCCGGATTGGGGGGCAGTACAGGAAGCTGATTGGTCCATCCTACACTTCCTGGAGTTTTAAAAGTACGGTTCCCAACAGCAAGCGAGGCTCTTTCTGGCATCAGCACCTGTTTGCTGTTCTTGGTTTCCAAACCTTATTTAGCATTTTTGAATTGTTAGGTTTTGTGACGTGGTTTTGTTATAAATTGTATATTTTGTAAATAGTATTAAATCTGTAGGGGTGAACTGCCATTTTCTTTGGACCGTTTTCACATTAGGGAGTTAGGGTTAGCGACTGTCTTTTGGTTTGTTTATTTCTATCAGGCTAGCTAGCACTTTCTGTGGGAAATGGCTTATTTTGTTTATTATGTTGGCCTTGGTTCGCCCTGAGTTGTGTCATTTTTTGTTTGTCACTTTCTTTCGTTTGAAATAAATATCATTCTGTTGGAACATCTCGATCCTGGATTTTGGTTTGGGGATCGGAGAGGGAACATGCTAATTTATCTTTGTATGTTGCACCCTGACCCCCTAGACAGGGGCGTAACAGACCAGTACAGTTATAGTACTTTGTACTTTGCCACATTTATCTTCTTCTTAGCAAGTGTCATGCATTCTGCTTCTCCAGCGTTTTTAAGAGCTGTTGATGATGTCAAATGCAGCTTACGGCCCCACCGCTCTCTAAGCGCCCGATCTCGTCCGATCTCGGCAGCCAAATAGAGCCGGGCCTGGTTAGTACTTGGTAGGAAGACCGCCTGGGAATACCAGGTGCTGTAAGCTTTTTTGCTTGGGTTTACGGGCAGCACAAGCTGGTGTTACTGCCTATTTATTCATAGAAATTGTTCTATATTTTCATCAAATTTTGTTCTTTCATTGCTGTTTTGCTACTTTATTGGTTTGCCAACCATCGTGCTTCATTACTAGTAGACCATGTTACGGTCCTGGCCATATGTGTTGTTTTTATTTTGTTGTTCTTATAGGTGCCCTGCCTGATTGGCTGGATTGGGGGGCACTACAGGAAGCTGATTGGTCCATCCTACACTTCCTGGAGTTTTAAAAGTACGGTTCCCAACAGCTAGCGAGGCTCTTTCTGGCATCAGCACCTGTTTGCTGTTCTTGGTTTCCAAACCTTATTTAGCATTTTTGAATTGTTAGGTTTTGTGCCGTGGTTTTGTTTATAAATTGTATATTTTGTAAATAGTATTAAATCTGTAGGGGTGAACTGCCATTTTCTTTGGAGTGTTTTCACATTAGGGAGTTAGGGTTAGCGACTATCTTTTGGTTTGTTTATTTCTATCAGGCTAGCTAACACTTTCTGTGGGAAATGGCTTATTTTGTTTATTATGTTGGCCTTGGTTCGCCCTGAGTTGTAGTGTCATGTTTTGTTTGACACTTTCTTTCGTTTAAAATAAATATCATTCTGTTGGAACATCTCAATCCTGGATTTTGGTTTGAGGATCGGAGAGGGATCATGCAAATTTATCTTTGTATGTTTCACCCTGACCCCCTAGACAGGGGCGTAACAGACCAGTACAGTTATAGTACTTTGTACTTTGCCACATTTATCTTCTTCTTAGCAAGTGTCATGCATTCTGCTTCTCCAGCGTTTTTAGGAGCTGTTGATGATGTCAAATGCAGCTTACGGCCACACCGCTCTCTAAGCGCCCGATCTCGTCCGATCTCGGCAGCCAAATAGAGCCGGGCCTGGTTAGTACTTGGTAGGAAGACCGCCTGGGAATACCAGGTGCTGTAAGTTTTTTTGCTTGGGTTTACGGGCAGCACAAGCTGGTGTTACTGCCTATTTATTCATAGAAATTGTTCCATATTTTCATCAAATTTTGTTCTTTCATTGCTGTTTTGCTACTTTATTGGTTTGTCAACCATCGTGCTTCATTACTAGTAGACCATGTTACGGTCCTGGCCATATGTGTTGTTTTTATTTTGTTGTTCTTATAGGTGCCCTGCCTTATTGGCCGGATTGGGGGGCAGTACAGGAAGCTGATTGGTCCATCCTTCACTTCCTGGAGTTTTAAAAGTACGGTTCCCAACAGCTAGCGAGGCTCTTTCTGGCAGCAGCACCTGTTTGCTGTTCTTGGTTTCCAAACCTTATTTAGCATTTTTGAATTGTTAGGTTTTGTGCCGTGGTTTTGTTTATAAATTGTATATTTTGTAAATAGTATTAAATCTGTAGGGGTGAACTGCCATTTTCTTTGGAGTGTTTTCACATTAGGGAGTTAGGGTTAGCGACTATCTTTTGGTTTGTTTATTTCTATCAGGCTAGCTAACACTTTCTGTGGGAAATGGCTTATTTTGTTTATTATGTTGGCCTTGGTTCGCCCTGAGTTGTAGTGTCATGTTTTGTTTGACACTTTCTTTCGTTTAAAATAAATATCATTCTGTTGGAACATCTCGATCCTGGATTATGGTTTGGAGACCGGAGAGGGAACATCCTAATTTATATTTGTATGTTGCACCCTGACCCCCTAGACAGGGGCGTAACAGACCAGTACAGTTATAGTACTTTGTACTTTGCCATATTTATCTTCTTCTTAGCAAGTGTCATGCATTCTGCTTCTCCAGCGTTTTTAAGAGCTGTTGATGATGTCAAATGCAGCTTACGGCCACACCGCTCTCTAAGCGCCCGATCTCGTCCGATCTCGGCAGCCAAATAGAGCCGGGCCTGGTTAGTACTTGGTAGGAAGACCGCCTGGGAATACCAGGTGCTGTAAGCTTTTTTGCTTGGGTTTACGGGCAGCACAAGCTGGTGTTACTGCCTATTTATTCATAGAAATTGTTCTATATTTTCATCAAATTTTGTTCTTTCATTGCTGTTTTGCTACTGTATTGGTTTGCCAACCATCGTGCTTCATTACTAGTAGACCATGTTACGGTCCTGGCCATATGTGTTGTTTTTATTTTCTTGTTCTTATAGGTGCCCTGCCTGATTGGCCGGATTGGGGGGCAGTACAGGAAGCTGATTGGTCCATCCTACACTTCCTGGAGTTTTAAAAGTACGGTTCCCAACAGCAAGCGAGGCTCTTTCTGGCATCAGCACCTGCTTGCTGTTCTTGGTTTCCAAACCTTATTTAGCATTTTTGAATTGTTAGGTTTTGTGACGTGGTTTTGTTATAAATTGTATATTTTGTAAATAGTATTAAATCTGTAGGGGTGAACTGCCATTTTCTTTGGACCGTTTTCACATTAGGGAGTTAGGGTTAGCGACTGTCTTTTGGTTTGTTTATTTCTATCAGGCTAGCTAGCACTTTCTGTGGGAAATGGCTTATTTTGTTTATTATGTTGGCCTTGGTTCGCCATGAGTTGTGTCATTTTTTGTTTGTCACTTTCTTTCGTTTAAAATAAATATCATTCTGTTGGAACATCTCGATCCTGGATTTTGGTTTGGGGATCGGAGAGGGAACATGCTAATTTATCTTTGTATGTTGCACCCTGACCCCCTAGACAGGGGCGTAACAGACCAGTACAGTTATAGTACTTTGTACTTTGCCACATTTATCTTCTTCTTAGCAAGTGTCATGCATTCTGCTTCTCCAGCGTTTTTAAGAGCTGTTGATGATGTCAAATGCAGCTTACGGCCCCACCGCTCTCTAAGCGCCCGATCTCGTCCGATCTCGGCAGCCAAATAGAGCCGGGCCTGGTTAGTACTTGGTAGGAAGACTGCCTGGGAATACCAGGTGCTGTAAGCTTTTTTGCTTGGGTTTACGGGCAGCACAAGCTGGTGTTACTGCCTATTTATTCATAGAAATTGTTCTATATTTTCATCAAATTTTGTTCTTTCATTGCTGTTTTGCTACTTTATTGGTTTGCCAACCATCGTGCTTCATTACTAGTAGACCATGTTACGGTCCTGGCCATATGTGTTGTTTTTATTTTGTTGTTCTTATAGGTGCCCTGCCTGATTGGCCGGATTGGGGGGCAGTACAGGAAGCTGATTGGTCCATCCTACACTTCCTGGAGTTTTAAAAGTACGGTTCCCAACAGCTAGCGAGGCTCTTTCTGGCATCAGCACCTGTTTGCTGTTCTTGGTTTCCAAACCTTATTTAGCATTTTTGAATTGTTAGGTTTTGTGCCGTGGTTTTGTTTATAAATTGTATATTTTGTAAATAGTATTAAATCTGTAGGGGTGAACTGCCATTTTCTTTGGACTGTTTTCACATTAGGGAGTTAGGGTTAGCGACTGTCTTTTGGTTTGTTTATTTCTATCAGGCTAGCTAGCACTTTCTGTGGGAAATGGCTTATTTTGTTTATTATGTTGGCCTTGGTTCGCCCTGAGTTGTAGTGTCATGTTTTGTTTGACACTTTCTTTCGTTTAAAATAAATATCATTCTGTTGGAACATCTCGATCCTGGATTTTGGTTTGGGGATCGGAGAGGGAACATGCTAATTTATCTTTGTATGTTGCACCCTGACCCCCTAGACAGGGGCGTAACAGACCAGTACAGTTATAGTACTTTGTACTTTGCCACATTTATCTTCTTCTTAGCAAGTGTCATGCATTCTGCTTCTCCAGCGTTTTTAAGAGCTGTTGATGATGTCAAATGCAGCTTACGGCCACACCGCTCTCTAAGCGCCCGATCTCGTCCGATCTCGGCAGCCAAATAGAGCCGGGCCTGGTTAGTACTTGGTAGGAAGACCGCCTGGGAATACCAGGTGCTGTAAGCTTTTTTGCTTGGGTTTACGGGCAGCACAAGCTGGTGTTACTGCCTATTTATTCATAGAAATTGTTCTATATTTTCATCAAATTTTGTTCTTTCATTGCTGTTTTGCTACTTTATTGGTTTGCCAACCATCGTGCTTCATTACTAGTAGACCATGTTACGGTCCTGGCCATATGTGTTGTTTTTATTTTCTTGTTCTTATAGGTGCCCTGCCTGATTGGCCGGATTGGGGGGCAGTACAGGAAGCTGATTGGTCCATCCTACACTTCCTGGAGTTTTAAAAGTACGGTTCCCAACAGCAAGCGAGGCTCTTTCTGGCATCAGCACTTGCTTGCTGTTCTTGGTTTCCAAACCTTATTTAGCATTTTTGAATTGTTAGGTTTTGTGACGTGGTTTTGTTATAAATTGTATATTTTGTAAATAGTATTAAATCTGTAGGGGTGAACTGCCATTTTCTTTGGACCGTTTTCACATTAGGGAGTTAGGGTTAGCGACTGTCTTTTGGTTTGTTTATTTCTATCAGGCTAGCTAGCACTTTCTGTGGGAAATGGCTTATTTTGTTTATTATGTTGGCCTTGGTTCGCCCTGAGTTGTAGTGTCATGTTTTGTTTGACACTTTCTTTCGTTTAAAATAAATATCATTCTGTTGGAACATCTCGATCCTGGATTTTGGTTTGGGGATCGGAGAGGGAACATGCTAATTTATCTTTGTATGTTGCACCCTGACCCCCTAGACAGGGGCGTAACAGACCAGTACAGTTATAGTACTTTGTACTTTGCCACATTTATCTTCTTCTTAGCAAGTGTCATGCATTCTGCTTCTCCAGCGTTTTTAAGAGCTGTTGATGATGTCAAATGCAGCTTACGGCCACACCGCTCTCTAAGCGCCCGATCCCGTCCGATCTCAGCAGCCAATTATGGCCGGGCCTTGTTAGTACTTGGTAGGAAGACCGCCTGGGAATACCACGTGCTGTAAGCTTCTTTGCTTGGGTTTACGGGCAGCACAAGCTGGTGTTACTGCCTATTTATTCATAGAAATTGTTCTATATTTTCATCAAATTTTGTTCTTTCATTGCTGTTTTGCTACTTTATTGGTTTGCCAACCATCGTGCTTCATTACTAGTAGACCATGTTACAGTCCTGGCCATATGTGTTGTTTTTATTTTCTTGTTCTTATAGGTGCCCTGCCTGATTGGCCGGATTGGGGGGCAGTACAGGAAGCTGATTGGTCCATCCTACACTTCCTGGAGTTTTAAAAGTACGGTTCCCAACAGCTAGCGAGGCTCTTTCTGGCATCAGCACCTGTTTGCTTTTCTTGGTTTCCAAACCTTATTTAGCATTTTTGAATTGTTAGGTTTTGTACCGTGGTTTTGTTTATAAATTGTATATTTTGTAAATAGTATTAAATCTGTAGGGGTGAACTGCCATTTTCTTTGGAGTGTTTTCACATTAGGGAGTTAGGGTTAGCGACTATCTTTTGGTTTGTTTATTTCTATCAGGCTAGCTAACACTTTCTGTGGGAAATGGCTTATTTTGTTTATTATGTTGGCCTTGGTTCGCCCTGAGTTGTAGAGTCATGTTTTGTTTGACACCTTCTTTCGTTTAAAATAAATATCATTCTGTTGGAACATCTCAATCCTGGATTTTGGTTTGAGGATCGGAGAGGGAACATCCAAATTTATCTTTGTATGTTTCACCCTGACCCCCTAGACAGGGGCGTAACAGACCAGTACAGTTATAGTACTTTGTACTTTGCCATATTTATCTTCTTCTTAGCAAGTGTCATGCATTCTGCTTCTCCAGCGTTTTTAAGAGCTGTTGATGATGTCAAATGCAGCTTACGGCCACACCGCTCTCTAAGCGCCCGATCTCGTCCGATCTCGGCAGCCAAATAGAGCCGGGCCTGGTTAGTACTTGGTAGGAAGACCGCCTGGGAATACCAGGTGCTGTAAGCTTTTTTGCTTGGGTTTACGGGCAGCACAAGCTGGTGTTACTGCCTATTTATTCATAGAAATTGTTCTATATTTTCATCAAATTTTGTTCTTTCATTGCTGTTTTGCTACTTTATTGGTTTGCCAACCATCGTGCTTCATTACTAGTAGACCATGTTACGGTCCTGGCCATATGTGTTGTTTTTATTTTCTTGTTCTTATAGGTGCCCTGCCTGATTGGCCGGATTGGGGGGCAGTACAGGAAGCTGATTGGTCCATCCTACACTTCCTGGAGTTTTAAAAGTACGGTTCCCAACAGCAAGCGAGGCTCTTTCTGGCATCAGCACCTGTTTGCTGTTCTTGGTTTCCAAACCTTATTTAGCATTTTTGAATTGTTAGGTTTTGTGACGTGGTTTTGTTTATAAATTGTATATTTTGTAAATAGTATTAAATCTGTAGGGGTGAACTGCCATTTTCTTTGGACCGTTTTCACATTAGGGAGTTAGGGTTAGCAACTGTCTTTTGGTTTGTTTATTTCTATCAGGCTAGCTAGCACTTTCTGTGGGAAATGGCTTATTTTGTTTATTATGTTGGCCTTGGTTCGCCATGAGTTGTGTCATTTTTTGTTTGTCACTTTCTTTCGTTTAAAATAAATATCATTCTGTTGGAACATCTCGATCCTGGATTTTGGTTTGGGGATCGGAGAGGGAACATGCTAATTTATCTTTGTATGTTGCACCCTGACCCCCTAGACAGGGGCGTAACAGACCAGTACAGTTATAGTACTTTGTACTTTGCCACATTTATCTTCTTCTTAGCAAGTGTCATGCATTCTGCTTCTCCAGCGTTTTTAAGAGCTGTTGATGATGTCAAATGCAGCTTACGGCCACACCGCTCTCTAAGCGCCCGATCTCGTCCGATCTCGGCAGCCAAATAGAGCCGGGCCTGGTTAGTACTTGGTAGGAAGACCGCCTGGGAATACCAGGTGCTGTAAGCTTTTTTGCTTGGGTTTACGGGCAGCACAAGCTGGTGTTACTGCCTATTTATTCATAGAAATTGTTCTATATTTTCATCAAATTTTGTTCTTTAATTGCTGTTTTGCTACTTTATTGGTTTGCCAACCATCGTGCTTCATTACTAGTAGACCATGTTACGGTCCTGGCCATATGTGTTGTTTTTATTTTGTTGTTCTTATAGGTGCCCTGCCTGATTGGCCGGATTGGGGGGCAGTACAGGAAGCTGATTGGTCCATCTTACACTTCCTGGAGTTTTAAAAGTACGGTTCCCAACAGCTAGCGAGGCTCTTTCTGGCATCAGCACCTGTTTGCTGTTCTTGGTTTCCAAATCTTATTTAGCATTTTTGAATTGTTAGGTTTTGTGCCGTGGTTTTGTTTATAAATTGTATATTTTGTAAATAGTATTAAATCTGTAGGGGTGAACTGCCATTTTCTTTGGAGTGTTTTCATATTAGGGAGTTAGGGTTAGCGACTATCTTTTGGTTTGTTTATTTCTATCAGGCTAGCTAGCACTTTCTGTGGGAAATGGCTTATTTTGTTTATTATGTTGGCCTTGGTTCGCCATGAGTTGTGTCATTTTTTGTTTGTCACTTTCTTTCGTTTAAAATAAATATCATTCTGTTGGAACATCTTGATCCTGGATTTTGGTTTGGGGATCGGAGAGGGAACATGCTAATTTATCTTTGTATGTTGCACCCTGACCCCCTAGACAGGGGCGTAACAGACCAGTACAGTTATAGTACTTTGTACTTTGCCACATTTATCTTCTTCTTAGCAAGTGTCATGCATTCTGCTTCTCCAGCGTTTTTAAGAGCTGTTGATGATGTCAAATGCAGCTTACGGCCCCACCGCTCTCTAAGCGCCCGATCTCGTCCGATCTCGGCAGCCAAATAGAGCCGGGCCTGGTTAGTACTTGGTAGGAAGACCGCCTGGGAATACCAGGTGCTGTAAGCTTTTTTGCTTGGGTTTACGGGCAGCACAAGCTGGTGTTACTGCCTATTTATTCATAGAAATTGTTCTATATTTTCATCAAATTTTGTTCTTTCATTGCTGTTTTGCTACTTTATTGGTTTGCCAACCATCGTGCTTCATTACTAGTAGACCATGTTACGGTCCTGGCCATATGTGTTGTTTTTATTTTGTTGTTCTTATAGGTGCCCTGCCTGATTGGCCGGATTGGGGGGCAGTACAGGAAGCTGATTGGTCCATCCTACACTTCCTGGAGTTTTAAAAGTACGGTTCCCAACAGCTAGCGAGGCTCTTTCTGGCATCAGCACCTGTTTGCTGTTCTTGGTTTCCAAACCTTATTTAGCATTTTTGAATTGTTAGGTTTTGTGCCGTGGTTTTGTTTATAAATTGTATATTTTGTAAATAGTATTAAATCTGTAGGGGTGAACTGCCATTTTCTTTGGACTGTTTTCACATTAGGGAGTTAGGGTTAGCGACTGTCTTTTGGTTTGTTTATTTCTATCAGGCTAGCTAGCACTTTCTGTGGGAAATGGCTTATTTTGTTTATTATGTTGGCCTTGGTTCGCCCTGAGTTGTAGTGTCATGTTTTGTTTGACACTTTCTTTCGTTTAAAATAAATATCATTCTGTTGGAACATCTCGATCCTGGATTTTGGTTTGGGGATCGGAGAGGGAACATGCTAATTTATCTTTGTATGTTGCACCCTGACCCCCTAGACAGGGGCGTAACAGACCAGTACAGTTATAGTACTTTGTACTTTGCCACATTTATCTTCTTCTTAGCAAGTGTCATGCATTCTGCTTCTCCAGCGTTTTTAAGAGCTGTTGATGATGTCAAATGCAGCTTACGGCCACACTGCTCTCTAAGCGCCCGATCCCGTCCGATCTCAGCAGCCAATTATGGCCGGGCCTTGTTAGTACTTGGTAGGAAGACCGCCTGGGAATACCACGTGCTGTAAGCTTCTTTGCTTGGGTTTACGGGCAGCACAAGCTGGTGTTACTGCCTATTTATTCATAGAAATTGTTCTATATTTTCATCAAATTTTGTTCTTTCATTGCTGTTTTGCTACTTTATTGGTTTGCCAACCATCGTGCTTCATTACTAGTAGACCATGTTACAGTCCTGGCCATATGTGTTGTTTTTATTTTCTTGTTCTTATAGGTGCCCTGCCTGATTGGCCGGATTGGGGGGCAGTACAGGAAGCTGATTGGTCCATCCTACACTTCCTGGAGTTTTAAAAGTACGGTTCCCAACAGCTAGCGAGGCTCTTTCTGGCATTAGCACCTGTTTACTTTTCTTGGTTTCCAAACCTTATTTAGCATTTTTGAATTGTTAGGTTTTGTGCCGTGGTTTTGTTTATAAATTGTATATTTTGTAAATAGTATTAAATCTGTAGGGGTGAACTGCCATTTTCTTTGGAGTGTTTTCACATTAGGGAGTTAGGGTTAGCGACTATCTTTTGGTTTGTTTATTTCTATCAGGCTAGCTAACACTTTCTGTGGGAAATGGCTTATTTTGTTTATTATGTTGGCCTTGGTTCGCCCTGAGTTGTAGAGTCATGTTTTGTTTGACACTTTCTTTCGTTTAAAATAAATATCATTCTGTTGGAACATCTCGATCCTGGATTTTGGTTTGGGGATCGGAGAGGGAACATGCTAATTTATCTTTGTATGTTGCACCCTGACCCCCTAGACAGGGGCGTAACAGACCAGTACAGTTATAGTACTTTGTACTTTGCCACATTTATCTTCTTCTTAGCAAGTGTCATGCATTCTGCTTCTCCAGCGTTTTTAAGAGCTGTTGATGATGTCAAATGCAGCTTACGGCCCCACCGCTCTCTAAGCGCCCGATCTCGTCCGATCTCGGCAGCCAAATAGAGCCGGGCCTGGTTAGTACTTGGTAGGAAGACCGCCTGGGAATACCAGGTGCTGTAAGCTTTTTTGCTTGGGTTTACGGGCAGCACATGCTGGTGTTACTGCCTATTTATTCATAGAAATTGTTCTATATTTTCATCAAATTTTGTTCTTTCATTGCTGTTTTGCTACTTTATTGGTTTGCCAACCATCGTGCTTCATTACTAGTAGACCATGTTACGGTCCTGGCCATATGTGTTGTTTTTATTTTGTTGTTCTTATAGGTGCCCTGCCTGATTGGCCGGATTGGGGGGCAGTACAGGAAGCTGATTGGTCCATCCTACACTTCCTGGAGTTTTAAAAGTACGGTTCCCAACAGCTAGCGAGGCTCTTTCTGGCATCAGCACCTGTTTGCTGTTCTTGGTTTCCAAACCTTATTTAGCATTTTTGAATTGTTAGGTTTTGTGCCGTGGTTTTGTTTATAAATTGTATATTTTGTAAATAGTATTAAATCTGTAGGGGTGAACTGCCATTTTCTTTGGACCGTTTTCACATTAGGGAGTTAGGGTTAGCGACTGTCTTTTGGTTTGTTTATTTCTATCAGGCTAGCTAGCACTTTCTGTGGGAAATGGCTTATTTTGTTTATTATGTTGGCCTTGGTTCGCCATGAGTTGTGTCATTTTTTGTTTGTCACTTTCTTTCGTTTAAAATAAATATCATTCTGTTGGAACATCTCGATCATGGATTTTGGTTTGGGGATCGGAGAGGGAACATGCTAATTTATCTTTGTATGTTGCACCCTGACCCCCTAGACAGGGGCGTAACAGACCAGTACAGTTATAGTACTTTGTACTTTGCCACATTTATCTTCTTCTTAGCAAGTGTCATGCATTCTGCTTCTCCAGCGTTTTTAAGAGCTGTTGATGATGTCAAATGCAGCTTACGGCCACACTGCTC
Source organism: Channa argus (assembly GCF_033026475.1). Lineage (NCBI taxonomy): Eukaryota > Metazoa > Chordata > Actinopteri > Anabantiformes > Channidae > Channa > Channa argus. Next base: position 149,834 of record NW_027125276.1, on the reverse strand, counting down.
TCTAAGCGCCCGATCCCGTCCGATCTCAGCAGCCAATTATGGCCGGGCCTTGTTAGTACTTGGTAGGAAGACCGCCTGGGAATACCACGTGCTGTAAGCTTCTTTGCTTGGGTTTACGGGCAGCACAAGCTGGTGTTACTGCCTATTTATTCATAGAAATTGTTCTATATTTTCATCAAATTTTGTTCTTTCATTGCTGTTTTGCTACTTTATTGGTTTGCCAACCATCGTGCTTCATTACTAGTAGACCATGTTACAGTCCTGGCCATATGTGTTGTTTTTATTTTCTTGTTCTTATAGGTGCCCTGCCTGATTGGCCGGATTGGGGGGCAGTACAGGAAGCTGATTGGTCCATCCTACACTTCCTGGAGTTTTAAAAGTACGGTTCCCAACAGCTAGCGAGGCTCTTTCTGGCATCAGCACCTGTTTACTTTTCTTGGTTTCCAAACCTTATTTAGCATTTTTGAATTGTTAGGTTTTGTGCCGTGGTTTTGTTTATAAATTGTATATTTTGTAAATAGTATTAAATCTGTAAGGGTGAACTGCCATTTTCTTTGGAGTGTTTTCACATTAGGGAGTTAGGGTTAGCGACTATCTTTTGGTTTGTTTATTTCTATCAGGCTAGCTAACACTTTCTGTTGGAAATGGCTTATTTTGTTTATTATGTTGGCCTTGGTTCGCCCTGAGTTGTAGAGTCATGTTTTGTTTGACACTTTCTTTCGTTTAAAATAAATATCATTCTGTTGGAACATCTCGATCCTGGATTTTGGTTTGGGGATCGGAGAGGGAACATGCTAATTTATCTTTGTATGTTGCACCCTGACCCCCTAGACAGGGGCGTAACAGACCAGTACAGTTATAGTACTTTGTACTTTGCCACATTTATCTTCTTCTTAGCAAGTGTCATGCATTCTGCTTCTCCAGCGTTTTTAAGAGCTGTTGATGATGTCAAATGCAGCTTACGGCCCCACCGCTCTCTAAGCGCCCGATCTCGTCCGATCTCGGCAGCCAAATAGAGCCGGGCCTGGTTAGTACTTGGTAGGAAGACCGCCTGGGAATACCAGGTGCTGTAAGCTTTTTTGCTTGGGTTTACGGGCAGCACAAGCTGGTGTTACTGCCTATTTATTCATAGAAATTGTTCTATATTTTCATCAAATTTTGTTCTTTCATTGCTGTTTTGCTACTTTATTGGTTTGCCAACCATCGTGCTTCATTACTAGTAGACCATGTTACGGTCCTGGCCATATGTGTTGTTTTTATTTTGTTGTTCTTATAGGTGCCCTGCCTGATTGGCCGGATTGGGGGGCAGTACAGGAAGCTGATTGGTCCATCCTACACTTCCTGGAGTTTTAAAAGTACGGTTCCCAACAGCTAGCGAGGCTCTTTCTGGCATCAGCACCTGTTTGCTGTTCTTGGTTTCCAAACCTTATTTAGCATTTTTGAATTGTTAGGTTTTGTGCCGTGGTTTTGTTTATAAATTGTATATTTTGTAAATAGTATTAAATCTGTAGGGGTGAACTGCCATTTTCTTTGGACCGTTTTCACATTAGGGAGTTAGGGTTAGCGACTGTCTTTTGGTTTGTTTATTTCTATCAGGCTAGCTAGCACTTTCTGTGGGAAATGGCTTATTTTGTTTATTATGTTGGCCTTGGTTCGCCATGAGTTGTGTCATTTTTTGTTTGTCACTTTCTTTCGTTTAAAATAAATATCATTCTGTTGGAACATCTCGATCCTGGATTTTGGTTTGGGGATCGGAGAGGGAACATGCTAATTTATCTTTGTATGTTGCACCCTGACCCCCTAGACAGGGGCGTAACAGACCAGTACAGTTATAGTACTTTGTACTTTGCCACATTTATCTTCTTCTTAGCAAGTGTCATGCATTCTGCTTCTCCAGCGTTTTTAAGAGCTGTTGATGATGTCAAATGCAGCTTACGGCCCCACCGCTCTCTAAGCGCCCGATCTCGTCCGATCTCGGCAGCCAAATAGAGCCGGGCCTGGTTAGTACTTGGTAGGAAGACCGCCTGGGAATACCAGGTGCTGTAAGCTTTTTTGCTTGGGTTTACGGGCAGCACAAGCTGGTGTTACTGCCTATTTATTCATAGAAATTGTTCTATATTTTCATCAAATTTTGTTCTTTCATTGCTGTTTTGCTACTTTATTGGTTTGCCAACCATCGTGCTTCATTACTAGTAGACCATGTTACGGTCCTGGCCATATGTGTTGTTTTTATTTTGTTGTTCTTATAGGTGCCCTGCCTGATTGGCCGGATTGGGGGGCAGTACAGGAAGCTGATTGGTCCATCCTACACTTCCTGGAGTTTTAAAAGTACGGTTCCCAACAGCTAGCGAGGCTCTTTCTGGCATCAGCACCTGTTTGCTGTTCTTGGTTTCCAAACCTTATTTAGCATTTTTGAATTGTTAGGTTTTGTGCCGTGGTTTTGTTTATAAATTGTATATTTTGTAAATAGTATTAAATCTGTAGGGGTGAACTGCCATTTTCTTTGGACTGTTTTCACATTAGGGAGTTAGGGTTAGCGACTGTCTTTTGGTTTGTTTATTTCTATCAGGCTAGCTAGCACTTTCTGTGGGAAATGGCTTATTTTGTTTATTATGTTGGCCTTGGTTCGCCCTGAGTTGTAGTGTCATGTTTTGTTTGACACTTTCTTTCGTTTAAAATAAATATCATTCTGTTGGAACATCTCGATCCTGGATTTTGGTTTGGGGATCGGAGAGGGAACATGCTAATTTATCTTTGTATGTTGCACCCTGACCCCCTAGACAGGGGCGTAACAGACCAGTACAGTTATAGTACTTTGTACTTTGCCACATTTATCTTCTTCTTAGCAAGTGTCATGCATTCTGCTTCTCCAGCGTTTTTAAGAGCTGTTGATGATGTCAAATGCAGCTTACGGCCACACTGCTCTCTAAGCGCCCGATCCCGTCCGATCTCAGCAGCCAATTATGGCCGGGCCTTGTTAGTACTTGGTAGGAAGACCGCCTGGGAATACCACGTGCTGTAAGCTTCTTTGCTTGGGTTTACGGGCAGCACAAGCTGGTGTTACTGCCTATTTATTCATAGAAATTGTTCTATATTTTCATCAAATTTTGTTCTTTCATTGCTGTTTTGCTACTTTATTGGTTTGCCAACCATCGTGCTTCATTACTAGTAGACCATGTTACAGTCCTGGCCATATGTGTTGTTTTTATTTTCTTGTTCTTATAGGTGCCCTGCCTGATTGGCCGGATTGGGGGGCAGTACAGGAAGCTGATTGGTCCATCCTACACTTCCTGGAGTTTTAAAAGTACGGTTCCCAACAGCTAGCGAGGCTCTTTCTGGCATTAGCACCTGTTTACTTTTCTTGGTTTCCAAACCTTATTTAGCATTTTTGAATTGTTAGGTTTTGTGCCGTGGTTTTGTTTATAAATTGTATATTTTGTAAATAGTATTAAATCTGTAGGGGTGAACTGCCATTTTCTTTGGAGTGTTTTCACATTAGGGAGTTAGGGTTAGCGACTATCTTTTGGTTTGTTTATTTCTATCAGGCTAGCTAACACTTTCTGTGGGAAATGGCTTATTTTGTTTATTATGTTGGCCTTGGTTCGCCCTGAGTTGTAGAGTCATGTTTTGTTTGACACTTTCTTTCGTTTAAAATAAATATCGTTCTGTTGGAACATCTCAATCCTGGATTTTGGTTTGAGGATCGGAGAGGGAACATCCAAATTTATCTTTGTATGTTGCACCCTGACCCCCTAGACAGGGGCGTAACAGACCAGTACAGTTATAGTACTTTGTACTTTGCCATATTTATCTTCTTCTTAGCAAGTGTCATGCATTCTGCTTCTCCAGCGTTTTTAAGAGCTGTTGATGATGTCAAATGCAGCTTACGGCCACACCGCTCTCTAAGCGCCCGATCTCGTCCGATCTCGGCAGCCAAATAGAGCCGGGCCTGGTTAGTACTTGGTAGGAAGACCGCCTGGGAATGCCAGGTTCTGTAAGCTTTTTTGCTTGGGTTTACGGGCAGCACAAGCTGGTGTTACTGCCTATTTATTCATAGAAATTGTTCTATATTTTCATCAAATTTTGTTCTTTCATTGCTGTTTTGCTACTTTATTGGTTTGCCAACCATCGTGCTTCATTACTAGTAGACCATGTTACGGTCCTGGCCATATGTGTTGTTTTTATTTTCTTGTTCTTATAGGTGCCCTGCCTGATTGGCCGGATTGGGGGGCAGTACAGGAAGCTGATTGGTCCATCCTACACTTCCTGGAGTTTTAAAAGTACGGTTCCCAACAGCTAGCGAGGCTCTTTCTGGCATCAGCACCTGTTTGCTGTTCTTGGTTTCCAAACCTTATTTAGCATTTTTGAATTGTTAGGTTTTGTGCCGTGGTTTTGTTTATAAATTGTATATTTTGTAAATAGTATTAAATCTGTAGGGGTGAACTGCCATTTTCTTTGGACCGTTTTCACATTAGGGAGTTAGGGTTAGCGACTGTCTTTTGGTTTGTTTATTTCTATCAGGCTAGCTAGCACTTTCTGTGGGAAATGGCTTATTTTGTTTATTATGTTGGCCTTGGTTCGCCATGAGTTGTGTCATTTTTTGTTTGTCACTTTCTTTCGTTTAAAATAAATATCATTCTGTTGGAACATCTCGATCCTGGATTTTGGTTTGGGGATCGGAGAGGGAACATGCTAATTTATCTTTGTATGTTGCACCCTGACCCCCTAGACAGGGGCGTAACAGACCAGTACAGTTATAGTACTTTGTACTTTGCCACATTTATCTTCTTCTTAGCAAGTGTCATGCATTCTGCTTCTCCAGCGTTTTTAAGAGCTGTTGATGATGTCAAATGCAGCTTACGGCCCCACCGCTCTCTAAGCGCCCGATCTCGTCCGATCTCGGCAGCCAAATAGAGCCGGGCCTGGTTAGTACTTGGTAGGAAGACCGCCTGGGAATACCAGGTGCTGTAAGCTTTTTTGCTTGGGTTTACGGGCAGCACAAGCTGGTGTTACTGCCTATTTATTCATAGAAATTGTTCTATATTTTCATCAAATTTTGTTCTTTCATTGCTGTTTTGCTACTTTATTGGTTTGCCAACCATCGTGCTTCATTACTAGTAGACCATGTTACGGTCCTGGCCATATGTGTTGTTTTTATTTTCTTGTTCTTATAGGTGCCCTGCCTGATTGGCCGGATTGGGGGGCAGTACAGGAAGCTGATTGGTCCATCCTACACTTCCTGGAGTTTTAAAAGTACGGTTCCCAACAGCTAGCGAGGCTCTTTCTGGCATCAGCACCTGTTTGCTGTTCTTGGTTTCCAAACCTTATTTAGCATTTTTGAATTGTTAGGTTTTGTGCCGTGGTTTTGTTTATAAATTGTATATTTTGTAAATAGTATTAAATCTGTAGGGGTGAACTGCCATTTTCTTTGGACCGTTTTCACATTAGGGAGTTAGGGTTAGCGACTGTCTTTTGGTTTGTTTATTTCTATCAGGCTAGCTAGCACTTTCTGTGGGAAATGGCTTATTTTGTTTATTATGTTGGCCTTGGTTCGCCATGAGTTGTGTCATTTTTTGTTTGTCACTTTCTTTCGTTTAAAATAAATATCATTCTGTTGGAACATCTCGATCATGGATTTTGGTTTGGGGATCGGAGAGGGAACATGCTAATTTATCTTTGTATGTTGCACCCTGACCCCCTAGACAGGGGCGTAACAGACCAGTACAGTTATAGTACTTTGTACTTTGCCACATTTATCTTCTTCTTAGCAAGTGTCATGCATTCTGCTTCTCCAGCGTTTTTAAGAGCTGTTGATGATGTCAAATGCAGCTTACGGCCACACTGCTCTCTAAGCGCCCGATCCCGTCCGATCTCAGCAGCCAATTATGGCCGGGCCTTGTTAGTACTTGGTAGGAAGACCGCCTGGGAATACCACGTGCTGTAAGCTTCTTTGCTTGGGTTTACGGGCAGCACAAGCTGGTGTTACTGCCTATTTATTCATAGAAATTGTTCTATATTTTCATCAAATTTTGTTCTTTCATTGCTGTTTTGCTACTTTATTGGTTTGCCAACCATCGTGCTTCATTACTAGTAGACCATGTTACAGTCCTGGCCATATGTGTTGTTTTTATTTTCTTGTTCTTATAGGTGCCCTGCCTGATTGGCCGGATTGGGGGGCAGTACAGGAAGCTGATTGGTCCATCCTACACTTCCTGGAGTTTTAAAAGTACGGTTCCCAACAGCTAGCGAGGCTCTTTCTGGCATCAGCACCTGTTTACTTTTCTTGGTTTCCAAACCTTATTTAGCATTTTTGAATTGTTAGGTTTTGTGCCGTGGTTTTGTTTATAAATTGTATATTTTGTAAATAGTATTAAATCTGTAAGGGTGAACTGCCATTTTCTTTGGAGTGTTTTCACATTAGGGAGTTAGGGTTAGCGACTATCTTTTGGTTTGTTTATTTCTATCAGGCTAGCTAACACTTTCTGTTGGAAATGGCTTATTTTGTTTATTATGTTGGCCTTGGTTCGCCCTGAGTTGTAGAGTCATGTTTTGTTTGACACTTTCTTTCGTTTAAAATAAATATCATTCTGTTGGAACATCTCGATCCTGGATTTTGGTTTGGGGATCGGAGAGGGAACATGCTAATTTATCTTTGTATGTTGCACCCTGACCCCCTAGACAGGGGCGTAACAGACCAGTACAGTTATAGTACTTTGTACTTTGCCACATTTATCTTCTTCTTAGCAAGTGTCATGCATTCTGCTTCTCCAGCGTTTTTAAGAGCTGTTGATGATGTCAAATGCAGCTTACGGCCACACCGCTCTCTAAGCGCCCGATCTCGTCCGATCTCGGCAGCCAAATAGAGCCGGGCCTGGTTAGTACTTGGTAGGAAGACCGCCTGGGAATACCAGGTGCTGTAAGGTTTTTTGCTTGGGTTTACGGGCAGCACAAGCTGGTGTTACTGCCTATTTATTCATAGAAATTGTTCTATATTTTCATCAAATTTTGTTCTTTCATTGCTGTTTTGCTACTTTATTGGTTTGCCAACCATCGTGCTTCATTACTAGTAGACCATGTTACGGTCCTGGCCATATGTGTTGTTTTTATTTTCTTGTTCTTATAGGTGCCCTGCCTGATTGGCCAGATTGGGGGGCAGTACAGGAAGCTGATTGGTCCATCCTACACTTCCTGGAGTTTTAAAAGTACGGTTCCCAACAGCTAGCGAGGCTCTTTCTGGCATCAACACCTGTTTGCTGTTCTTGGTTTCCAAACCTTATTTAGCATTTTTGAATTGTTAGGTTTTGTGCCGTGGTTTTGTTTATAAATTGTATATTTTGTAAATAGTATTAAATCTGTAGGGGTGAACTGCCATTTTCTTTGGACTGTTTTCACATTAGGGAGTTAGGGTTAGCGACTGTCTTTTGGTTTGTTTATTTCTATCAGGCTAGCTAGCACTTTCTGTGGGAAATGGCTTATTTTGTTTATTATGTTGGCCTTGGTTCGCCCTGAGTTGTAGTGTCATGTTTTGTTTGACACTTTCTTTCGTTTAAAATAAATATCATTCTGTTGGAACATCTCGATCCTGGATTTTGGTTTGGGGATCGGAGAGGGAACATGCTAATTTATCTTTGTATGTTGCACCCTGACCCCCTAGACAGGGGCGTAACAGACCAGTACAGTTATAGTACTTTGTACTTTGCCACATTTATCTTCTTCTTAGCAAGTGTCATGCATTCTGCTTCTCCAGCGTTTTTAAGAGCTGTTGATGATGTCAAATGCAGCTTACGGCCCCACCGCTCTCTAAGCGCCCGATCTCGTCCGATCTCGGCAGCCAAATAGAGCCGGGCCTGGTTAGTACTTGGTAGGAAGACCGCCTGGGAATACCAGGTGCTGTAAGCTTTTTTGCTTGGGTTTACGGGCAGCACAAGCTGGTGTTACTGCCTATTTATTCATAGAAATTGTTCTATATTTTCATCAAATTTTGTTCTTTCATTGCTGTTTTGCTACTTTATTGGTTTGCCAACCATCGTGCTTCATTACTAGTAGACCATGTTACGGTCCTGGCCATATGTGTTGTTTTTATTTTGTTGTTCTTATAGGTGCCCTGCCTGATTGGCTGGATTGGGGGGCACTACAGGAAGCTGATTGGTCCATCCTACACTTCCTGGAGTTTTAAAAGTACGGTTCCCAACAGCTAGCGAGGCTCTTTCTGGCATCAGCACCTGTTTGCTGTTCTTGGTTTCCAAACCTTATTTAGCATTTTTGAATTGTTAGGTTTTGTGCCGTGGTTTTGTTTATAAATTGTATATTTTGTAAATAGTATTAAATCTGTAGGGGTGAACTGCCATTTTCTTTGGAGTGTTTTCACATTAGGGAGTTAGGGTTAGCGACTATCTTTTGGTTTGTTTATTTCTATCAGGCTAGCTAACACTTTCTGTGGGAAATGGCTTATTTTGTTTATTATGTTGGCCTTGGTTCGCCCTGAGTTGTAGTGTCATGTTTTGTTTGACACTTTCTTTCGTTTAAAATAAATATCATTCTGTTGGAACATCTCAATCCTGGATTTTGGTTTGAGGATCGGAGAGGGATCATGCAAATTTATCTTTGTATGTTTCACCCTGACCCCCTAGACAGGGGCGTAACAGACCAGTACAGTTATAGTACTTTGTACTTTGCCACATTTATCTTCTTCTTAGCAAGTGTCATGCATTCTGCTTCTCCAGCGTTTTTAGGAGCTGTTGATGATGTCAAATGCAGCTTACGGCCACACCGCTCTCTAAGCGCCCGATCTCGTCCGATCTCGGCAGCCAAATAGAGCCGGGCCTGGTTAGTACTTGGTAGGAAGACCGCCTGGGAATACCAGGTGCTGTAAGTTTTTTTGCTTGGGTTTACGGGCAGCACAAGCTGGTGTTACTGCCTATTTATTCATAGAAATTGTTCCATATTTTCATCAAATTTTGTTCTTTCATTGCTGTTTTGCTACTTTATTGGTTTGTCAACCATCGTGCTTCATTACTAGTAGACCATGTTACGGTCCTGGCCATATGTGTTGTTTTTATTTTGTTGTTCTTATAGGTGCCCTGCCTGATTGGCCGGATTGGGGGGCAGTACAGGAAGCTGATTGGTCCATCCTACACTTCCTGGAGTTTTAAAAGTACGGTTCCCAACAGCTAGCGAGGCTCTTTCTGGCATTAGCACCTGTTTACTTTTCTTGGTTTCCAAACCTTATTTAGCATTTTTGAATTGTTAGGTTTTGTGCCGTGGTTTTGTTTATAAATTGTATATTTTGTAAATAGTATTAAATCTGTAGGGGTGAACTGCCATTTTCTTTGGAGTGTTTTCACATTAGGGAGTTAGGGTTAGCGACTATCTTTTGGTTTGTTTATTTCTATCAGGCTAGCTAACACTTTCTGTGGGAAATGGCTTATTTTGTTTATTATGTTGGCCTTGGTTCGCCCTGAGTTGTAGAGTCATGTTTTGTTTGACACTTTCTTTCGTTTAAAATAAATATCGTTCTGTTGGAACATCTCAATCCTGGATTTTGGTTTGAGGATCGGAGAGGGAACATCCAAATTTATCTTTGTATGTTGCACCCTGACCCCCTAGACAGGGGCGTAACAGACCAGTACAGTTATAGTACTTTGTACTTTGCCATATTTATCTTCTTCTTAGCAAGTGTCATGCATTCTGCTTCTCCAGCGTTTTTAAGAGCTGTTGATGATGTCAAATGCAGCTTACGGCCACACCGCTCTCTAAGCGCCCGATCTCGTCCGATCTCGGCAGCCAAATAGAGCCGGGCCTGGTTAGTACTTGGTAGGAAGACCGCCTGGGAATGCCAGGTGCTGTAAGCTTTTTTGCTTGGGTTTACGGGCAGCACAAGCTGGTGTTACTGCCTATTTATTCATAGAAATTGTTCTATATTTTCATCAAATTTTGTTCTTTCATTGCTGTTTTGCTACTTTATTGGTTTGCCAACCATCGTGCTTCATTACTAGTAGACCATGTTACGGTCCTGGCCATATGTGTTGTTTTTATTTTCTTGTTCTTATAGGTGCCCTGCCTGATTGGCCGGATTGGGGGGCAGTACAGGAAGCTGATTGGTCCATCCTACACTTCCTGGAGTTTTAAAAGTACGGTTCCCAACAGCTAGCGAGGCTCTTTCTGGCATCAGCACCTGTTTGCTGTTCTTGGTTTCCAAACCTTATTTAGCATTTTTGAATTGTTAGGTTTTGTGCCGTGGTTTTGTTTATAAATTGTATATTTTGTAAATAGTATTAAATCTGTAGGGGTGAACTGCCATTTTCTTTGGACCGTTTTCACATTAGGGAGTTAGGGTTAGCGACTGTCTTTTGGTTTGTTTATTTCTATCAGGCTAGCTAGCACTTTCTGTGGGAAATGGCTTATTTTGTTTATTATGTTGGCCTTGGTTCGCCCTGAGTTGTAGAGTCATGTTTTGTTTGACACTTTCTTTCGTTTAAAATAAATATCGTTCTGTTGGAACATCTCAATCCTGGATTTTGGTTTGAGGATCGGAGAGGGAACATCCAAATTTATCTTTGTATGTTGCACCCTGACCCCCTAGACAGGGGCGTAACAGACCAGTACAGTTATAGTACTTTGTACTTTGCCATATTTATCTTCTTCTTAGCAAGTGTCATGCATTCTGCTTCTCCAGCGTTTTTAAGAGCTGTTGATGATGTCAAATGCAGCTTACGGCCACACCGCTCTCTAAGCGCCCGATCTCGTCCGATCTCGGCAGCCAAATAGAGCCGGGCCTGGTTAGTACTTGGTAGGAAGACCGCCTGGGAATGCCAGGTGCTGTAAGCTTTTTTGCTTGGGTTTACGGGCAGCACAAGCTGGTGTTACTGCCTATTTATTCATAGAAATTGTTCTATATTTTCATCAAATTTTGTTCTTTCATTGCTGTTTTGCTACTTTATTGGTTTGCCAACCATCGTGCTTCATTACTAGTAGACCATGTTACGGTCCTGGCCATATGTGTTGTTTTTATTTTCTTGTTCTTATAGGTGCCCTGCCTGATTGGCCGGATTGGGGGGCAGTACAGGAAGCTGATTGGTCCATCCTACACTTCCTGGAGTTTTAAAAGTACGGTTCCCAACAGCTAGCGAGGCTCTTTCTGGCATCAGCACCTGTTTGCTGTTCTTGGTTTCCAAACCTTATTTAGCATTTTTGAATTGTTAGGTTTTGTGCCGTGGTTTTGTTTATAAATTGTATATTTTGTAAATAGTATTAAATCTGTAGGGGTGAACTGCCATTTTCTTTGGACCGTTTTCACATTAGGGAGTTAGGGTTAGCGACTGTCTTTTGGTTTGTTTATTTCTATCAGGCTAGCTAGCACTTTCTGTGGGAAATGGCTTATTTTGTTTATTATGTTGGCCTTGGTTCGCCATGAGTTGTGTCATTTTTTGTTTGTCACTTTCTTTCGTTTAAAATAAATATCATTCTGTTGGAACATCTCGATCCTGGATTTTGGTTTGGGGATCGGAGAGGGAACATGCTAATTTATCTTTGTATGTTGCACCCTGACCCCCTAGACAGGGGCGTAACAGACCAGTACAGTTATAGTACTTTGTACTTTGCCACATTTATCTTCTTCTTAGCAAGTGTCATGCATTCTGCTTCTCCAGCGTTTTTAAGAGCTGTTGATGATGTCAAATGCAGCTTACGGCCCCACCGCTCTCTAAGCGCCCGATCTCGTCCGATCTCGGCAGCCAAATAGAGCCGGGCCTGGTTAGTACTTGGTAGGAAGACCGCCTGGGAATACCAGGTGCTGTAAGCTTTTTTGCTTGGGTTTACGGGCAGCACAAGCTGGTGTTACTGCCTATTTATTCATAGAAATTGTTCTATATTTTCATCAAATTTTGTTCTTTCATTGCTGTTTTGCTACTTTATTGGTTTGCCAACCATCGTGCTTCATTACTAGTAGACCATGTTACGGTCCTGGCCATATGTGTTGTTTTTATTTTCTTGTTCTTATAGGTGCCCTGCCTGATTGGCCGGATTGGGGGGCAGTACAGGAAGCTGATTGGTCCATCCTACACTTCCTGGAGTTTTAAAAGTACGGTTCCCAACAGCTAGCGAGGCTCTTTCTGGCATCAGCACCTGTTTGCTGTTCTTGGTTTCCAAACCTTATTTAGCATTTTTGAATTGTTAGGTTTTGTGCCGTGGTTTTGTTTATAAATTGTATATTTTGTAAATAGTATTAAATCTGTAGGGGTGAACTGCCATTTTCTTTGGACCGTTTTCACATTAGGGAGTTAGGGTTAGCGACTGTCTTTTGGTTTGTTTATTTCTATCAGGCTAGCTAGCACTTTCTGTGGGAAATGGCTTATTTTGTTTATTATGTTGGCCTTGGTTCGCCATGAGTTGTGTCATTTTTTGTTTGTCACTTTCTTTCGTTTAAAATAAATATCATTCTGTTGGAACATCTCGATCATGGATTTTGGTTTGGGGATCGGAGAGGGAACATGCTAATTTATCTTTGTATGTTGCACCCTGACCCCCTAGACAGGGGCGTAACAGACCAGTACAGTTATAGTACTTTGTACTTTGCCACATTTATCTTCTTCTTAGCAAGTGTCATGCATTCTGCTTCTCCAGCGTTTTTAAGAGCTGTTGATGATGTCAAATGCAGCTTACGGCCACACTGCTCTCTAAGCGCCCGATCCCGTCCGATCTCAGCAGCCAATTATGGCCGGGCCTTGTTAGTACTTGGTAGGAAGACCGCCTGGGAATACCACGTGCTGTAAGCTTCTTTGCTTGGGTTTACGGGCAGCACAAGCTGGTGTTACTGCCTATTTATTCATAGAAATTGTTCTATATTTTCATCAAATTTTGTTCTTTCATTGCTGTTTTGCTACTTTATTGGTTTGCCAACCATCGTGCTTCATTACTAGTAGACCATGTTACAGTCCTGGCCATATGTGTTGTTTTTATTTTCTTGTTCTTATAGGTGCCCTGCCTGATTGGCCGGATTGGGGGGCAGTACAGGAAGCTGATTGGTCCATCCTACACTTCCTGGAGTTTTAAAAGTACGGTTCCCAACAGCTAGCGAGGCTCTTTCTGGCATCAGCACCTGTTTACTTTTCTTGGTTTCCAAACCTTATTTAGCATTTTTAAATTGTTAGGTTTTGTGCCGTGGTTTTGTTTATAAATTGTATATTTTGTAAATAGTATTAAATCTGTAAGGGTGAACTGCCATTTTCTTTGGAGTGTTTTCACATTAGGGAGTTAGGGTTAGCGACTATCTTTTGGTTTGTTTATTTCTATCAGGCTAGCTAACACTTTCTGTTGGAAATGGCTTATTTTGTTTATTATGTTGGCCTTGGTTCGCCCTGAGTTGTAGAGTCATGTTTTGTTTGACACTTTCTTTCGTTTAAAATAAATATCATTCTGTTGGAACATCTCGATCCTGGATTTTGGTTTGGGGATCGGAGAGGGAACATGCTAATTTATCTTTGTATGTTGCACCCTGACCCCCTAGACAGGGGCGTAACAGACCAGTACAGTTATAGTACTTTGTACTTTGCCACATTTATCTTCTTCTTAGCAAGTGTCATGCATTCTGCTTCTCCAGCGTTTTTAAGAGCTGTTGATGATGTCAAATGCAGCTTACGGCCACACCGCTCTCTAAGCGCCCGATCTCGTCCGATCTCGGCAGCCAAATAGAGCCGGGCCTGGTTAGTACTTGGTAGGAAGACCGCCTGGGAATACCAGGTGCTGTAAGGTTTTTTGCTTGGGTTTACGGGCAGCACAAGCTGGTGTTACTGCCTATTTATTCATAGAAATTGTTCTATATTTTCATCAAATTTTGTTCTTTCATTGCTGTTTTGCTACTTTATTGGTTTGCCAACCATCGTGCTTCATTACTAGTAGACCATGTTACGGTCCTGGCCATATGTGTTGTTTTTATTTTCTTGTTCTTATAGGTGCCCTGCCTGATTGGCCGGATTGGGGGGCAGTACAGGAAGCTGATTGGTCCATCCTACACTTCCTGGAGTTTTAAAAGTACGGTTCCCAACAGCTAGCGAGGCTCTTTCTGGCATCAACACCTGTTTGCTGTTCTTGGTTTCCAAACCTTATTTAGCATTTTTGAATTGTTAGGTTTTGTGCCGTGGTTTTGTTTATAAATTGTATATTTTGTAAATAGTATTAAATCTGTAGGGGTGAACTGCCATTTTCTTTGGACTGTTTTCACATTAGGGAGTTAGGGTTAGCGACTGTCTTTTGGTTTGTTTATTTCTATCAGGCTAGCTAGCACTTTCTGTGGGAAATGGCTTATTTTGTTTATTATGTTGGCCTTGGTTCGCCCTGAGTTGTAGTGTCATGTTTTGTTTGACACTTTCTTTCGTTTAAAATAAATATCATTCTGTTGGAACATCTCGATCCTGGATTTTGGTTTGGGGATCGGAGAGGGAACATGCTAATTTATCTTTGTATGTTGCACCCTGACCCCCTAGACAGGGGCGTAACAGACCAGTACAGTTATAGTACTTTGTACTTTGCCACATTTATCTTCTTCTTAGCAAGTGTCATGCATTCTGCTTCTCCAGCGTTTTTAAGAGCTGTTGATGATGTCAAATGCAGCTTACGGCCCCACCGCTCTCTAAGCGCCCGATCTCGTCCGATCTCGGCAGCCAAATAGAGCCGGGCCTGGTTAGTACTTGGTAGGAAGACCGCCTGGGAATACCAGGTGCTGTAAGCTTTTTTGCTTGGGTTTACGGGCAGCACAAGCTGGTGTTACTGCCTATTTATTCATAGAAATTGTTCTATATTTTCATCAAATTTTGTTCTTTCATTGCTGTTTTGCTACTTTATTGGTTTGCCAACCATCGTGCTTCATTACTAGTAGACCATGTTACGGTCCTGGCCATATGTGTTGTTTTTATTTTGTTGTTCTTATAGGTGCCCTGCCTGATTGGCTGGATTGGGGGGCACTACAGGAAGCTGATTGGTCCATCCTACACTTCCTGGAGTTTTAAAAGTACGGTTCCCAACAGCTAGCGAGGCTCTTTCTGGCATCAGCACCTGTTTGCTGTTCTTGGTTTCCAAACCTTATTTAGCATTTTTGAATTGTTAGGTTTTGTGCCGTGGTTTTGTTTATAAATTGTATATTTTGTAAATAGTATTAAATCTGTAGGGGTGAACTGCCATTTTCTTTGGAGTGTTTTCACATTAGGGAGTTAGGGTTAGCGACTATCTTTTGGTTTGTTTATTTCTATCAGGCTAGCTAACACTTTCTGTGGGAAATGGCTTATTTTGTTTATTATGTTGGCCTTGGTTCGCCCTGAGTTGTAGTGTCATGTTTTGTTTGACACTTTCTTTCGTTTAAAATAAATATCATTCTGTTGGAACATCTCAATCCTGGATTTTGGTTTGAGGATCGGAGAGGGATCATGCAAATTTATCTTTGTATGTTTCACCCTGACCCCCTAGACAGGGGCGTAACAGACCAGTACAGTTATAGTACTTTGTACTTTGCCACATTTATCTTCTTCTTAGCAAGTGTCATGCATTCTGCTTCTCCAGCGTTTTTAGGAGCTGTTGATGATGTCAAATGCAGCTTACGGCCACACCGCTCTCTAAGCGCCCGATCTCGTCCGATCTCGGCAGCCAAATAGAGCCGGGCCTGGTTAGTACTTGGTAGGAAGACCGCCTGGGAATACCAGGTGCTGTAAGTTTTTTTGCTTGGGTTTACGGGCAGCACAAGCTGGTGTTACTGCCTATTTATTCATAGAAATTGTTCCATATTTTCATCAAATTTTGTTCTTTCATTGCTGTTTTGCTACTTTATTGGTTTGTCAACCATCGTGCTTCATTACTAGTAGACCATGTTACGGTCCTGGCCATATGTGTTGTTTTTATTTTGTTGTTCTTATAGGTGCCCTGCCTGATTGGCCGGATTGGGGGGCAGTACAGGAAGCTGATTGGTCCATCCTACACTTCCTGGAGTTTTAAAAGTACGGTTCCCAACAGCTAGCGAGGCTCTTTCTGGCATCAGCACCTGTTTGCTGTTCTTGGTTTCCAAACCTTATTTAGCATTTTTGAATTGTTAGGTTTTGTGCCGTGGTTTTGTTTATAAATTGTATATTTTGTAAATAGTATTAAATCTGTAGGGGTGAACTGCCATTTTCTTTGGACCGTTTTCACATTAGGGAGTTAGGGTTAGCGACTGTCTTTTGGTTTGTTTATTTCTATCAGGCTAGCTAGCACTTTCTGTGGGAAATGGCTTATTTTGTTTATTATGTTGGCCTTGGTTCGCCATGAGTTGTGTCATTTTTTGTTTGTCACTTTCTTTCGTTTAAAATAAATATCATTCTGTTGGAACATCTCGATCCTGGATTTTGGTTTGGGGATCGGAGAGGGAACATGCTAATTTATCTTTGTATGTTGCACCCTGACCCCCTAGACAGGGGCGTAACAGACCAGTACAGTTATAGTACTTTGTACTTTGCCACATTTATCTTCTTCTTAGCAAGTGTCATGCATTCTGCTTCTCCAGCGTTTTTAAGAGCTGTTGATGATGTCAAATGCAGCTTACGGCCCCACCGCTCTCTAAGCGCCCGATCTCGTCCGATCTCGGCAGCCAAATAGAGCCGGGCCTGGTTAGTACTTGGTAGGAAGACCGCCTGGGAATACCAGGTGCTGTAAGCTTTTTTGCTTGGGTTTACGGGCAGCACAAGCTGGTGTTACTGCCTATTTATTCATAGAAATTGTTCTATATTTTCATCAAATTTTGTTCTTTCATTGCTGTTTTGCTACTTTATTGGTTTGCCAACCATCGTGCTTCATTACTAGTAGACCATGTTACGGTCCTGGCCATATGTGTTGTTTTTATTTTCTTGTTCTTATAGGTGCCCTGCCTGATTGGCCGGATTGGGGGGCAGTACAGGAAGCTGATTGGTCCATCCTACACTTCCTGGAGTTTTAAAAGTACGGTTCCCAACAGCTAGCGAGGCTCTTTCTGGCATCAGCACCTGTTTGCTGTTCTTGGTTTCCAAACCTTATTTAGCATTTTTGAATTGTTAGGTTTTGTGCCGTGGTTTTGTTTATAAATTGTATATTTTGTAAATAGTATTAAATCTGTAGGGGTGAACTGCCATTTTCTTTGGACCGTTTTCACATTAGGGAGTTAGGGTTAGCGACTGTCTTTTGGTTTGTTTATTTCTATCAGGCTAGCTAGCACTTTCTGTGGGAAATGGCTTATTTTGTTTATTATGTTGGCCTTGGTTCGCCATGAGTTGTGTCATTTTTTGTTTGTCACTTTCTTTCGTTTAAAATAAATATCATTCTGTTGGAACATCTCGATCATGGATTTTGGTTTGGGGATCGGAGAGGGAACATGCTAATTTATCTTTGTATGTTGCACCCTGACCCCCTAGACAGGGGCGTAACAGACCAGTACAGTTATAGTACTTTGTACTTTGCCACATTTATCTTCTTCTTAGCAAGTGTCATGCATTCTGCTTCTCCAGCGTTTTTAAGAGCTGTTGATGATGTCAAATGCAGCTTACGGCCACACTGCTCTCTAAGCGCCCGATCCCGTCCGATCTCAGCAGCCAATTATGGCCGGGCCTTGTTAGTACTTGGTAGGAAGACCGCCTGGGAATACCACGTGCTGTAAGCTTCTTTGCTTGGGTTTACGGGCAGCACAAGCTGGTGTTACTGCCTATTTATTCATAGAAATTGTTCTATATTTTCATCAAATTTTGTTCTTTCATTGCTGTTTTGCTACTTTATTGGTTTGCCAACCATCGTGCTTCATTACTAGTAGACCATGTTACAGTCCTGGCCATATGTGTTGTTTTTATTTTCTTGTTCTTATAGGTGCCCTGCCTGATTGGCCGGATTGGGGGGCAGTACAGGAAGCTGATTGGTCCATCCTACACTTCCTGGAGTTTTAAAAGTACGGTTCCCAACAGCTAGCGAGGCTCTTTCTGGCATTAGCACCTGTTTACTTTTCTTGGTTTCCAAACCTTATTTAGCATTTTTGAATTGTTAGGTTTTGTGCCGTGGTTTTGTTTATAAATTGTATATTTTGTAAATAGTATTAAATCTGTAAGGGTGAACTGCCATTTTCTTTGGAGTGTTTTCACATTAGGGAGTTAGGGTTAGCGACTATCTTTTGGTTTGTTTATTTCTATCAGGCTAGCTAACACTTTCTGTTGGAAATGGCTTATTTTGTTTATTATGTTGGCCTTGGTTCGCCCTGAGTTGTAGAGTCATGTTTTGTTTGACACTTTCTTTCGTTTAAAATAAATATCATTCTGTTGGAACATCTCGATCCTGGATTTTGGTTTGGGGATCGGAGAGGGAACATGCTAATTTATCTTTGTATGTTGCACCCTGACCCCCTAGACAGGGGCGTAACAGACCAGTACAGTTATAGTACTTTGTACTTTGCCACATTTATCTTCTTCTTAGCAAGTGTCATGCATTCTGCTTCTCCAGCGTTTTTAAGAGCTGTTGATGATGTCAAATGCAGCTTACGGCCACACCGCTCTCTAAGCGCCCGATCTCGTCCGATCTCGGCAGCCAAATAGAGCCGGGCCTGGTTAGTACTTGGTAGGAAGACCGCCTGGGAATACCAGGTGCTGTAAGGTTTTTTGCTTGGGTTTACGGGCAGCACAAGCTGGTGTTACTGCCTATTTATTCATAGAAATTGTTCTATATTTTCATCAAATTTTGTTCTTTCATTGCTGTTTTGCTACTTTATTGGTTTGCCAACCATCGTGCTTCATTACTAGTAGACCATGTTACGGTCCTGGCCATATGTGTTGTTTTTATTTTCTTGTTCTTATAGGTGCCCTGCCTGATTGGCCGGATTGGGGGGCAGTACAGGAAGCTGATTGGTCCATCCTACACTTCCTGGAGTTTTAAAAGTACGGTTCCCAACAGCTAGCGAGGCTCTTTCTGGCATCAACACCTGTTTGCTGTTCTTGGTTTCCAAACCTTATTTAGCATTTTTGAATTGTTAGGTTTTGTGCCGTGGTTTTGTTTATAAATTGTATATTTTGTAAATAGTATTAAATCTGTAGGGGTGAACTGCCATTTTCTTTGGACTGTTTTCACATTAGGGAGTTAGGGTTAGCGACTGTCTTTTGGTTTGTTTATTTCTATCAGGCTAGCTAGCACTTTCTGTGGGAAATGGCTTATTTTGTTTATTATGTTGGCCTTGGTTCGCCCTGAGTTGTAGTGTCATGTTTTGTTTGACACTTTCTTTCGTTTAAAATAAATATCATTCTGTTGGAACATCTCGATCCTGGATTTTGGTTTGGGGATCGGAGAGGGAACATGCTAATTTATCTTTGTATGTTGCACCCTGACCCCCTAGACAGGGGCGTAACAGACCAGTACAGTTATAGTACTTTGTACTTTGCCACATTTATCTTCTTCTTAGCAAGTGTCATGCATTCTGCTTCTCCAGCGTTTTTAAGAGCTGTTGATGATGTCAAATGCAGCTTACGGCCCCACCGCTCTCTAAGCGCCCGATCTCGTCCGATCTCGGCAGCCAAATAGAGCCGGGCCTGGTTAGTACTTGGTAGGAAGACCGCCTGGGAATACCAGGTGCTGTAAGCTTTTTTGCTTGGGTTTACGGGCAGCACAAGCTGGTGTTACTGCCTATTTATTCATAGAAATTGTTCTATATTTTCATCAAATTTTGTTCTTTCATTGCTGTTTTGCTACTTTATTGGTTTGCCAACCATCGTGCTTCATTACTAGTAGACCATGTTACGGTCCTGGCCATATGTGTTGTTTTTATTTTGTTGTTCTTATAGGTGCCCTGCCTGATTGGCTGGATTGGGGGGCACTACAGGAAGCTGATTGGTCCATCCTACACTTCCTGGAGTTTTAAAAGTACGGTTCCCAACAGCTAGCGAGGCTCTTTCTGGCATCAGCACCTGTTTGCTGTTCTTGGTTTCCAAACCTTATTTAGCATTTTTGAATTGTTAGGTTTTGTGCCGTGGTTTTGTTTATAAATTGTATATTTTGTAAATAGTATTAAATCTGTAGGGGTGAACTGCCATTTTCTTTGGAGTGTTTTCACATTAGGGAGTTAGGGTTAGCGACTATCTTTTGGTTTGTTTATTTCTATCAGGCTAGCTAACACTTTCTGTGGGAAATGGCTTATTTTGTTTATTATGTTGGCCTTGGTTCGCCCTGAGTTGTAGTGTCATGTTTTGTTTGACACTTTCTTTCGTTTAAAATAAATATCATTCTGTTGGAACATCTCAATCCTGGATTTTGGTTTGAGGATCGGAGAGGGATCATGCAAATTTATCTTTGTATGTTTCACCCTGACCCCCTAGACAGGGGCGTAACAGACCAGTACAGTTATAGTACTTTGTACTTTGCCACATTTATCTTCTTCTTAGCAAGTGTCATGCATTCTGCTTCTCCAGCGTTTTTAGGAGCTGTTGATGATGTCAAATGCAGCTTACGGCCACACCGCTCTCTAAGCGCCCGATCTCGTCCGATCTCGGCAGCCAAATAGAGCCGGGCCTGGTTAGTACTTGGTAGGAAGACCGCCTGGGAATACCAGGTGCTGTAAGTTTTTTTGCTTGGGTTTACGGGCAGCACAAGCTGGTGTTACTGCCTATTTATTCATAGAAATTGTTCCATATTTTCATCAAATTTTGTTCTTTCATTGCTGTTTTGCTACTTTATTGGTTTGTCAACCATCGTGCTTCATTACTAGTAGACCATGTTACGGTCCTGGCCATATGTGTTGTTTTTATTTTGTTGTTCTTATAGGTGCCCTGCCTGATTGGCCGGATTGGGGGGCAGTACAGGAAGCTGATTGGTCCATCCTACACTTCCTGGAGTTTTAAAAGTACGGTTCCCAACAGCTAGCGAGGCTCTTTCTGGCATTAGCACCTGTTTACTTTTCTTGGTTTCCAAACCTTATTTAGCATTTTTGAATTGTTAGGTTTTGTGCCGTGGTTTTGTTTATAAATTGTATATTTTGTAAATAGTATTAAATCTGTAGGGGTGAACTGCCATTTTCTTTGGAGTGTTTTCACATTAGGGAGTTAGGGTTAGCGACTATCTTTTGGTTTGTTTATTTCTATCAGGCTAGCTAACACTTTCTGTGGGAAATGGCTTATTTTGTTTATTATGTTGGCCTTGGTTCGCCCTGAGTTGTAGAGTCATGTTTTGTTTGACACTTTCTTTCGTTTAAAATAAATATCGTTCTGTTGGAACATCTCAATCCTGGATTTTGGTTTGAGGATCGGAGAGGGAACATCCAAATTTATCTTTGTATGTTGCACCCTGACCCCCTAGACAGGGGCGTAACAGACCAGTACAGTTATAGTACTTTGTACTTTGCCATATTTATCTTCTTCTTAGCAAGTGTCATGCATTCTGCTTCTCCAGCGTTTTTAAGAGCTGTTGATGATGTCAAATGCAGCTTACGGCCACACCGCTCTCTAAGCGCCCGATCTCGTCCGATCTCGGCAGCCAAATAGAGCCGGGCCTGGTTAGTACTTGGTAGGAAGACCGCCTGGGAATGCCAGGTGCTGTAAGCTTTTTTGCTTGGGTTTACGGGCAGCACAAGCTGGTGTTACTGCCTATTTATTCATAGAAATTGTTCTATATTTTCATCAAATTTTGTTCTTTCATTGCTGTTTTGCTACTTTATTGGTTTGCCAACCATCGTGCTTCATTACTAGTAGACCATGTTACGGTCCTGGCCATATGTGTTGTTTTTATTTTCTTGTTCTTATAGGTGCCCTGCCTGATTGGCCGGATTGGGGGGCAGTACAGGAAGCTGATTGGTCCATCCTACACTTCCTGGAGTTTTAAAAGTACGGTTCCCAACAGCTAGCGAGGCTCTTTCTGGCATCAGCACCTGTTTGCTGTTCTTGGTTTCCAAACCTTATTTAGCATTTTTGAATTGTTAGGTTTTGTGCCGTGGTTTTGTTTATAAATTGTATATTTTGTAAATAGTATTAAATCTGTAGGGGTGAACTGCCATTTTCTTTGGACCGTTTTCACATTAGGGAGTTAGGGTTAGCGACTGTCTTTTGGTTTGTTTATTTCTATCAGGCTAGCTAGCACTTTCTGTGGGAAATGGCTTATTTTGTTTATTATGTTGGCCTTGGTTCGCCCTGAGTTGTAGAGTCATGTTTTGTTTGACACTTTCTTTCGTTTAAAATAAATATCGTTCTGTTGGAACATCTCAATCCTGGATTTTGGTTTGAGGATCGGAGAGGGAACATCCAAATTTATCTTTGTATGTTGCACCCTGACCCCCTAGACAGGGGCGTAACAGACCAGTACAGTTATAGTACTTTGTACTTTGCCATATTTATCTTCTTCTTAGCAAGTGTCATGCATTCTGCTTCTCCAGCGTTTTTAAGAGCTGTTGATGATGTCAAATGCAGCTTACGGCCACACCGCTCTCTAAGCGCCCGATCTCGTCCGATCTCGGCAGCCAAATAGAGCCGGGCCTGGTTAGTACTTGGTAGGAAGACCGCCTGGGAATGCCAGGTGCTGTAAGCTTTTTTGCTTGGGTTTACGGGCAGCACAAGCTGGTGTTACTGCCTATTTATTCATAGAAATTGTTCTATATTTTCATCAAATTTTGTTCTTTCATTGCTGTTTTGCTACTTTATTGGTTTGCCAACCATCGTGCTTCATTACTAGTAGACCATGTTACGGTCCTGGCCATATGTGTTGTTTTTATTTTCTTGTTCTTATAGGTGCCCTGCCTGATTGGCCGGATTGGGGGGCAGTACAGGAAGCTGATTGGTCCATCCTACACTTCCTGGAGTTTTAAAAGTACGGTTCCCAACAGCTAGCGAGGCTCTTTCTGGCATCAGCACCTGTTTGCTGTTCTTGGTTTCCAAACCTTATTTAGCATTTTTGAATTGTTAGGTTTTGTGCCGTGGTTTTGTTTATAAATTGTATATTTTGTAAATAGTATTAAATCTGTAGGGGTGAACTGCCATTTTCTTTGGACCGTTTTCACATTAGGGAGTTAGGGTTAGCGACTGTCTTTTGGTTTGTTTATTTCTATCAGGCTAGCTAGCACTTTCTGTGGGAAATGGCTTATTTTGTTTATTATGTTGGCCTTGGTTCGCCATGAGTTGTGTCATTTTTTGTTTGTCACTTTCTTTCGTTTAAAATAAATATCATTCTGTTGGAACATCTCGATCCTGGATTTTGGTTTGGGGATCGGAGAGGGAACATGCTAATTTATCTTTGTATGTTGCACCCTGACCCCCTAGACAGGGGCGTAACAGACCAGTACAGTTATAGTACTTTGTACTTTGCCACATTTATCTTCTTCTTAGCAAGTGTCATGCATTCTGCTTCTCCAGCGTTTTTAAGAGCTGTTGATGATGTCAAATGCAGCTTACGGCCCCACCGCTCTCTAAGCGCCCGATCTCGTCCGATCTCGGCAGCCAAATAGAGCCGGGCCTGGTTAGTACTTGGTAGGAAGACCGCCTGGGAATACCAGGTGCTGTAAGCTTTTTTGCTTGGGTTTACGGGCAGCACAAGCTGGTGTTACTGCCTATTTATTCATAGAAATTGTTCTATATTTTCATCAAATTTTGTTCTTTCATTGCTGTTTTGCTACTTTATTGGTTTGCCAACCATCGTGCTTCATTACTAGTAGACCATGTTACGGTCCTGGCCATATGTGTTGTTTTTATTTTCTTGTTCTTATAGGTGCCCTGCCTGATTGGCCGGATTGGGGGGCAGTACAGGAAGCTGATTGGTCCATCCTACACTTCCTGGAGTTTTAAAAGTACGGTTCCCAACAGCTAGCGAGGCTCTTTCTGGCATCAGCACCTGTTTGCTGTTCTTGGTTTCCAAACCTTATTTAGCATTTTTGAATTGTTAGGTTTTGTGCCGTGGTTTTGTTTATAAATTGTATATTTTGTAAATAGTATTAAATCTGTAGGGGTGAACTGCCATTTTCTTTGGACCGTTTTCACATTAGGGAGTTAGGGTTAGCGACTGTCTTTTGGTTTGTTTATTTCTATCAGGCTAGCTAGCACTTTCTGTGGGAAATGGCTTATTTTGTTTATTATGTTGGCCTTGGTTCGCCATGAGTTGTGTCATTTTTTGTTTGTCACTTTCTTTCGTTTAAAATAAATATCATTCTGTTGGAACATCTCGATCATGGATTTTGGTTTGGGGATCGGAGAGGGAACATGCTAATTTATCTTTGTATGTTGCACCCTGACCCCCTAGACAGGGGCGTAACAGACCAGTACAGTTATAGTACTTTGTACTTTGCCACATTTATCTTCTTCTTAGCAAGTGTCATGCATTCTGCTTCTCCAGCGTTTTTAAGAGCTGTTGATGATGTCAAATGCAGCTTACGGCCACACTGCTCTCTAAGCGCCCGATCCCGTCCGATCTCAGCAGCCAATTATGGCCGGGCCTTGTTAGTACTTGGTAGGAAGACCGCCTGGGAATACCACGTGCTGTAAGCTTCTTTGCTTGGGTTTACGGGCAGCACAAGCTGGTGTTACTGCCTATTTATTCATAGAAATTGTTCCATATTTTCATCAAATTTTGTTCTTTCATTGCTGTTTTGCTACTTTATTGGTTTGCCAACCATCGTGCTTCATTACTAGTAGACCATGTTACAGTCCTGGCCATATGTGTTGTTTTTATTTTCTTGTTCTTATAGGTGCCCTGCCTGATTGGCCGGATTGGGGGGCAGTACAGGAAGCTGATTGGTCCATCCTACACTTCCTGGAGTTTTAAAAGTACGGTTCCCAACAGCTAGCGAGGCTCTTTCTGGCATCAGCACCTGTTTACTTTTCTTGGTTTCCAAACCTTATTTAGCATTTTTAAATTGTTAGGTTTTGTGCCGTGGTTTTGTTTATAAATTGTATATTTTGTAAATAGTATTAAATCTGTAAGGGTGAACTGCCATTTTCTTTGGAGTGTTTTCACATTAGGGAGTTAGGGTTAGCGACTATCTTTTGGTTTGTTTATTTCTATCAGGCTAGCTAACACTTTCTGTTGGAAATGGCTTATTTTGTTTATTATGTTGGCCTTGGTTCGCCCTGAGTTGTAGAGTCATGTTTTGTTTGACACTTTCTTTCGTTTAAAATAAATATCATTCTGTTGGAACATCTCGATCCTGGATTTTGGTTTGGGGATCGGAGAGGGAACATGCTAATTTATCTTTGTATGTTGCACCCTGACCCCCTAGACAGGGGCGTAACAGACCAGTACAGTTATAGTACTTTGTACTTTGCCACATTTATCTTCTTCTTAGCAAGTGTCATGCATTCTGCTTCTCCAGCGTTTTTAAGAGCTGTTGATGATGTCAAATGCAGCTTACGGCCACACCGCTCTCTAAGCGCCCGATCTCGTCCGATCTCGGCAGCCAAATAGAGCCGGGCCTGGTTAGTACTTGGTAGGAAGACCGCCTGGGAATACCAGGTGCTGTAAGGTTTTTTGCTTGGGTTTACGGGCAGCACAAGCTGGTGTTACTGCCTATTTATTCATAGAAATTGTTCTATATTTTCATCAAATTTTGTTCTTTCATTGCTGTTTTGCTACTTTATTGGTTTGCCAACCATCGTGCTTCATTACTAGTAGACCATGTTACGGTCCTGGCCATATGTGTTGTTTTTATTTTCTTGTTCTTATAGGTGCCCTGCCTGATTGGCCGGATTGGGGGGCAGTACAGGAAGCTGATTGGTCCATCCTACACTTCCTGGAGTTTTAAAAGTACGGTTCCCAACAGCTAGCGAGGCTCTTTCTGGCATCAACACCTGTTTGCTGTTCTTGGTTTCCAAACCTTATTTAGCATTTTTGAATTGTTAGGTTTTGTGCCGTGGTTTTGTTTATAAATTGTATATTTTGTAAATAGTATTAAATCTGTAGGGGTGAACTGCCATTTTCTTTGGACTGTTTTCACATTAGGGAGTTAGGGTTAGCGACTGTCTTTTGGTTTGTTTATTTCTATCAGGCTAGCTAGCACTTTCTGTGGGAAATGGCTTATTTTGTTTATTATGTTGGCCTTGGTTCGCCCTGAGTTGTAGTGTCATGTTTTGTTTGACACTTTCTTTCGTTTAAAATAAATATCATTCTGTTGGAACATCTCGATCCTGGATTTTGGTTTGGGGATCGGAGAGGGAACATGCTAATTTATCTTTGTATGTTGCACCCTGACCCCCTAGACAGGGGCGTAACAGACCAGTACAGTTATAGTACTTTGTACTTTGCCACATTTATCTTCTTCTTAGCAAGTGTCATGCATTCTGCTTCTCCAGCGTTTTTAAGAGCTGTTGATGATGTCAAATGCAGCTTACGGCCCCACCGCTCTCTAAGCGCCCGATCTCGTCCGATCTCGGCAGCCAAATAGAGCCGGGCCTGGTTAGTACTTGGTAGGAAGACCGCCTGGGAATACCAGGTGCTGTAAGCTTTTTTGCTTGGGTTTACGGGCAGCACAAGCTGGTGTTACTGCCTATTTATTCATAGAAATTGTTCTATATTTTCATCAAATTTTGTTCTTTCATTGCTGTTTTGCTACTTTATTGGTTTGCCAACCATCGTGCTTCATTACTAGTAGACCATGTTACGGTCCTGGCCATATGTGTTGTTTTTATTTTGTTGTTCTTATAGGTGCCCTGCCTGATTGGCTGGATTGGGGGGCACTACAGGAAGCTGATTGGTCCATCCTACACTTCCTGGAGTTTTAAAAGTACGGTTCCCAACAGCTAGCGAGGCTCTTTCTGGCATCAGCACCTGTTTGCTGTTCTTGGTTTCCAAACCTTATTTAGCATTTTTGAATTGTTAGGTTTTGTGCCGTGGTTTTGTTTATAAATTGTATATTTTGTAAATAGTATTAAATCTGTAGGGGTGAACTGCCATTTTCTTTGGAGTGTTTTCACATTAGGGAGTTAGGGTTAGCGACTATCTTTTGGTTTGTTTATTTCTATCAGGCTAGCTAACACTTTCTGTGGGAAATGGCTTATTTTGTTTATTATGTTGGCCTTGGTTCGCCCTGAGTTGTAGTGTCATGTTTTGTTTGACACTTTCTTTCGTTTAAAATAAATATCATTCTGTTGGAACATCTCGATCATGGATTTTGGTTTGGGGATCGGAGAGGGAACATGCTAATTTATCTTTGTATGTTGCACCCTGACCCCCTAGACAGGGGCGTAACAGACCAGTACAGTTATAGTACTTTGTACTTTGCCACATTTATCTTCTTCTTAGCAAGTGTCATGCATTCTGCTTCTCCAGCGTTTTTAAGAGCTGTTGATGATGTCAAATGCAGCTTACGGCCACACTGCTCTCTAAGCGCCCGATCTCGTCCGATCTCGGCAGCCAAATAGAGCCGGGCCTGGTTAGTACTTGGTAGGAAGACCGCCTGGGAATACCAGGTGCTGTAAGGTTTTTTGCTTGGGTTTACGGGCAGCACAAGCTGGTGTTACTGCCTATTTATTCATAGAAATTGTTCTATATTTTCATCAAATTTTGTTCTTTCATTGCTGTTTTGCTACTTTATTGGTTTGCCAACCATCGTGCTTCATTACTAGTAGACCATGTTACGGTCCTGGCCATATGTGTTGTTTTTATTTTCTTGTTCTTATAGGTGCCCTGCCTGATTGGCCGGATTGGGGGGCAGTACAGGAAGCTGATTTGTCCATCCTACACTTCCTGGAGTTTTAAAAGTACGGTTCCCAACAGCTAGCGAGGCTCTTTCTGGCATCAACACCTGTTTGCTGTTCTTGGTTTCCAAACCTTATTTAGCATTTTTGAATTGTTAGGTTTTGTGCCGTGGTTTTGTTTATAAATTGTATATTTTGTAAATAGTATTAAATCTGTAGGGGTGAACTGCCATTTTCTTTGGACTGTTTTCACATTAGGGAGTTAGGGTTAGCGACTGTCTTTTGGTTTGTTTATTTCTATCAGGCTAGCTAGCACTTTCTGTGGGAAATGGCTTATTTTGTTTATTATGTTGGCCTTGGTTCGCCCTGAGTTGTAGTGTCATGTTTTGTTTGACACTTTCTTTCGTTTAAAATAAATATCATTCTGTTGGAACATCTCGATCCTGGATTTTGGTTTGGGGATCGGAGAGGGAACATGCTAATTTATCTTTGTATGTTGCACCCTGACCCCCTAGACAGGGGCGTAACAGACCAGTACAGTTATAGTACTTTGTACTTTGCCACATTTATCTTCTTCTTAGCAAGTGTCATGCATTCTGCTTCTCCAGCGTTTTTAAGAGCTGTTGATGATGTCAAATGCAGCTTACGGCCCCACCGCTCTCTAAGCGCCCGATCTCGTCCGATCTCGGCAGCCAAATAGAGCCGGGCCTGGTTAGTACTTGGTAGGAAGACCGCCTGGGAATACCAGGTGCTGTAAGCTTTTTTGCTTGGGTTTACGGGCAGCACAAGCTGGTGTTACTGCCTATTTATTCATAGAAATTGTTCTATATTTTCATCAAATTTTGTTCTTTCATTGCTGTTTTGCTACTTTATTGGTTTGCCAACCATCGTGCTTCATTACTAGTAGACCATGTTACGGTCCTGGCCATATGTGTTGTTTTTATTTTGTTGTTCTTATAGGTGCCCTGCCTGATTGGCTGGATTGGGGGGCACTACAGGAAGCTGATTGGTCCATCCTACACTTCCTGGAGTTTTAAAAGTACGGTTCCCAACAGCTAGCGAGGCTCTTTCTGGCATCAGCACCTGTTTGCTGTTCTTGGTTTCCAAACCTTATTTAGCATTTTTGAATTGTTAGGTTTTGTGCCGTGGTTTTGTTTATAAATTGTATATTTTGTAAATAGTATTAAATCTGTAGGGGTGAACTGCCATTTTCTTTGGAGTGTTTTCACATTAGGGAGTTAGGGTTAGCGACTATCTTTTGGTTTGTTTATTTCTATCAGGCTAGCTAACACTTTCTGTGGGAAATGGCTTATTTTGTTTATTATGTTGGCCTTGGTTCGCCCTGAGTTGTAGTGTCATGTTTTGTTTGACACTTTCTTTCGTTTAAAATAAATATCATTCTGTTGGAACATCTCAATCCTGGATTTTGGTTTGAGGATCGGAGAGGGATCATGCAAATTTATCTTTGTATGTTTCACCCTGACCCCCTAGACAGGGGCGTAACAGACCAGTACAGTTATAGTACTTTGTACTTTGCCACATTTATCTTCTTCTTAGCAAGTGTCATGCATTCTGCTTCTCCAGCGTTTTTAGGAGCTGTTGATGATGTCAAATGCAGCTTACGGCCACACCGCTCTCTAAGCGCCCGATCTCGTCCGATCTCGGCAGCCAAATAGAGCCGGGCCTGGTTAGTACTTGGTAGGAAGACCGCCTGGGAATACCAGGTGCTGTAAGTTTTTTTGCTTGGGTTTACGGGCAGCACAAGCTGGTGTTACTGCCTATTTATTCATAGAAATTGTTCCATATTTTCATCAAATTTTGTTCTTTCATTGCTGTTTTGCTACTTTATTGGTTTGTCAACCATCGTGCTTCATTACTAGTAGACCATGTTACGGTCCTGGCCATATGTGTTGTTTTTATTTTGTTGTTCTTATAGGTGCCCTGCCTTATTGGCCGGATTGGGGGGCAGTACAGGAAGCTGATTGGTCCATCCTTCACTTCCTGGAGTTTTAAAAGTACGGTTCCCAACAGCTAGCGAGGCTCTTTCTGGCAGCAGCACCTGTTTGCTGTTCTTGGTTTCCAAACCTTATTTAGCATTTTTGAATTGTTAGGTTTTGTGCCGTGGTTTTGTTTATAAATTGTATATTTTGTAAATAGTATTAAATCTGTAGGGGTGAACTGCCATTTTCTTTGGAGTGTTTTCACATTAGGGAGTTAGGGTTAGCGACTATCTTTTGGTTTGTTTATTTCTATCAGGCTAGCTAACACTTTCTGTGGGAAATGGCTTATTTTGTTTATTATGTTGGCCTTGGTTCGCCCTGAGTTGTAGTGTCATGTTTTGTTTGACACTTTCTTTCGTTTAAAATAAATATCATTCTGTTGGAACATCTCGATCCTGGATTATGGTTTGGAGACCGGAGAGGGAACATCCTAATTTATATTTGTATGTTGCACCCTGACCCCCTAGACAGGGGCGTAACAGACCAGTACAGTTATAGTACTTTGTACTTTGCCATATTTATCTTCTTCTTAGCAAGTGTCATGCATTCTGCTTCTCCAGCGTTTTTAAGAGCTGTTGATGATGTCAAATGCAGCTTACGGCCACACCGCTCTCTAAGCGCCCGATCTCGTCCGATCTCGGCAGCCAAATAGAGCCGGGCCTGGTTAGTACTTGGTAGGAAGACCGCCTGGGAATACCAGGTGCTGTAAGCTTTTTTGCTTGGGTTTACGGGCAGCACAAGCTGGTGTTACTGCCTATTTATTCATAGAAATTGTTCTATATTTTCATCAAATTTTGTTCTTTCATTGCTGTTTTGCTACTTTATTGGTTTGCCAACCATCGTGCTTCATTACTAGTAGACCATGTTACGGTCCTGGCCATATGTGTTGTTTTTATTTTCTTGTTCTTATAGGTGCCCTGCCTGATTGGCCGGATTGGGGGGCAGTACAGGAAGCTGATTGGTCCATCCTACACTTCCTGGAGTTTTAAAAGTACGGTTCCCAACAGCAAGCGAGGCTCTTTCTGGCATCAGCACCTGCTTGCTGTTCTTGGTTTCCAAACCTTATTTAGCATTTTTGAATTGTTAGGTTTTGTGACGTGGTTTTGTTATAAATTGTATATTTTGTAAATAGTATTAAATCTGTAGGGGTGAACTGCCATTTTCTTTGGACCGTTTTCACATTAGGGAGTTAGGGTTAGCGACTGTCTTTTGGTTTGTTTATTTCTATCAGGCTAGCTAGCACTTTCTGTGGGAAATGGCTTATTTTGTTTATTATGTTGGCCTTGGTTCGCCATGAGTTGTGTCATTTTTTGTTTGTCACTTTCTTTCGTTTAAAATAAATATCATTCTGTTGGAACATCTCGATCCTGGATTTTGGTTTGGGGATCGGAGAGGGAACATGCTAATTTATCTTTGTATGTTGCACCCTGACCCCCTAGACAGGGGCGTAACAGACCAGTACAGTTATAGTACTTTGTACTTTGCCACATTTATCTTCTTCTTAGCAAGTGTCATGCATTCTGCTTCTCCAGCGTTTTTAAGAGCTGTTGATGATGTCAAATGCAGCTTACGGCCACACTGCTCTCTAAGCGCCCGATCCCGTCCGATCTCAGCAGCCAAATATGGCCGGGCCTTGTTAGTACTTGGTAGGAAGACCGCCTGGGAATACCACGTGCTGTAAGCTTCTTTGCTTGGGTTTACGGGCAGCACAAGCTGGTGTTACTGCCTATTTATTCATAGAAATTGTTCTATATTTTCATCAAATTTTGTTCTTTCATTGCTGTTTTGCTACTTTATTGGTTTGCCAACCATCGTGCTTCATTACTAGTAGACCATGTTACAGTCCTGGCCATATGTGTTGTTTTTATTTTCTTGTTCTTATAGGTGCCCTGCCTGATTGGCCGGATTGGGGGGCAGTACAGGAAGCTGATTGGTCCATCCTACACTTCCTGGAGTTTTAAAAGTACGGTTCCCAACAGCTAGCGAGGCTCTTTCTGGCATCAGCACCTGTTTGCTTTTCTTGGTTTCCAAACCTTATTTAGCATTTTTGAATTGTTAGGTTTTGTGCCGTGGTTTTGTTTATAAATTGTATATTTTGTAAATAGTATTAAATCTGTAGGGGTGAACTGCCATTTTCTTTGGAGTGTTTTCACATTAGGGAGTTAGGGTTAGCGACTATCTTTTGGTTTGTTTATTTCTATCAGGCTAGCTAGCACTTTCTGTGGGAAATGGCTTATTTTGTTTATTATGTTGGCCTTGGTTCGCCCTGAGTTGTAGAGTCATGTTTTGTTTGACACTTTCTTTCGTTTAAAATAAATATCATTCTGTTGGAACATCTCAATCCTGGATTTTGGTTTGAGGATCGGAGAGGGAACATCCAAATTTATCTTTGTATGTTTCACCCTGACCCCCTAGACAGGGGCGTAACAGACCAGTACAGTTATAGTACTTTGTACTTTGCCATATTTATCTTCTTCTTAGCAAGTGTCATGCATTCTGCTTCTCCAGCGTTTTTAAGAGCTGTTGATGATGTCAAATGCAGCTTACGGCCACACCGCTCTCTAAGCGCCCGATCTCGTCCGATCTCGGCAGCCAAATAGAGCCGGGCCTGGTTAGTACTTGGTAGGAAGACCGCCTGGGAATACCAGGTGCTGTAAGCTTTTTTGCTTGGGTTTACGGGCAGCACAAGCTGGTGTTACTGCCTATTTATTCATAGAAATTGTTCTATATTTTCATCAAATTTTGTTCTTTCATTGCTGTTTTGCTACTTTATTGGTTTGCCAACCATCGTGCTTCATTACTAGTAGACCATGTTACGGTCCTGGCCATATGTGTTGTTTTTATTTTGTTGTTCTTATAGGTGCCCTGCCTGATTGGCTGGATTGGGGGGCACTACAGGAAGCTGATTGGTCCATCCTACACTTCCTGGAGTTTTAAAAGTACGGTTCCCAACAGCTAGCGAGGCTCTTTCTGGCATCAGCACCTGTTTGCTGTTCTTGGTTTCCAAACCGTATTTAGCATTTTTGAATTGTTAGGTTTTGTGCCGTGGTTTTGTTTATAAATTGTATATTTTGTAAATAGTATTAAATCTGTAGGGGTGAACTGCCATTTTCTTTGGAGTGTTTTCACATTAGGGAGTTAGGGTTAGCGACTATCTTTTGGTTTGTTTATTTCTATCAGGCTAGCTAACACTTTCTGTGGGAAATGGCTTATTTTGTTTATTATGTTGGCCTTGGTTCGCCCTGAGTTGTAGTGTCATGTTTTGTTTGACACTTTCTTTCGTTTAAAATAAATATCATTCTGTTGGAACATCTCAATCCTGGATTTTGGTTTGAGGATCGGAGAGGGATCATGCAAATTTATCTTTGTATGTTTCACCCTGACCCCCTAGACAGGGGCGTAACAGACCAGTACAGTTATAGTACTTTGTACTTTGCCACATTTATCTTCTTCTTAGCAAGTGTCATGCATTCTGCTTCTCCAGCGTTTTTAGGAGCTGTTGATGATGTCAAATGCAGCTTACGGCCACACCGCTCTCTAAGCGCCCGATCTCGTCCGATCTCGGCAGCCAAATAGAGCCGGGCCTGGTTAGTACTTGGTAGGAAGACCGCCTGGGAATACCAGGTGCTGTAAGTTTTTTTGCTTGGGTTTACGGGCAGCACAAGCTGGTGTTACTGCCTATTTATTCATAGAAATTGTTCCATATTTTCATCAAATTTTGTTCTTTCATTGCTGTTTTGCTACTTTATTGGTTTGTCAACCATCGTGCTTCATTACTAGTAGACCATGTTACGGTCCTGGCCATATGTGTTGTTTTTATTTTGTTGTTCTTATAGGTGCCCTGCCTTATTGGCCGGATTGGGGGGCAGTACAGGAAGCTGATTGGTCCATCCTTCACTTCCTGGAGTTTTAAAAGTACGGTTCCCAACAGCTAGCGAGGCTCTTTCTGGCAGCAGCACCTGTTTGCTGTTCTTGGTTTCCAAACCTTATTTAGCATTTTTGAATTGTTAGGTTTTGTGCCGTGGTTTTGTTTATAAATTGTATATTTTGTAAATAGTATTAAATCTGTAGGGGTGAACTGCCATTTTCTTTGGAGTGTTTTCACATTAGGGAGTTAGGGTTAGCGACTATCTTTTGGTTTGTTTATTTCTATCAGGCTAGCTAACACTTTCTGTGGGAAATGGCTTATTTTGTTTATTATGTTGGCCTTGGTTCGCCCTGAGTTGTAGTGTCATGTTTTGTTTGACACTTTCTTTCGTTTAAAATAAATATCATTCTGTTGGAACATCTCGATCCTGGATTATGGTTTGGAGACCGGAGAGGGAACATCCTAATTTATATTTGTATGTTGCACCCTGACCCCCTAGACAGGGGCGTAACAGACCAGTACAGTTATAGTACTTTGTACTTTGCCATATTTATCTTCTTCTTAGCAAGTGTCATGCATTCTGCTTCTCCAGCGTTTTTAAGAGCTGTTGATGATGTCAAATGCAGCTTACGGCCACACCGCTCTCTAAGCGCCCGATCTCGTCCGATCACGGCAGCCAAATAGAGCCGGGCCTGGTTAGTACTTGGTAGGAAGACCGCCTGGGAATACCAGGTGCTGTAAGCTTTTTTGCTTGGGTTTACGGGCAGCACAAGCTGGTGTTACTGCCTATTTATTCATAGAAATTGTTCTATATTTTCATCAAATTTTGTTCTTTCATTGCTGTTTTGCTACTTTATTGGTTTGCCAACCATCGTGCTTCATTACTAGTAGACCATGTTACGGTCCTGGCCATATGTGTTGTTTTTATTTTCTTGTTCTTATAGGTGCCCTGCCTGATTGGCCGGATTGGGGGGCAGTACAGGAAGCTGATTGGTCCATCCTACACTTCCTGGAGTTTTAAAAGTACGGTTCCCAACAGCAAGCGAGGCTCTTTCTGGCATCAGCACCTGCTTGCTGTTCTTGGTTTCCAAACCTTATTTAGCATTTTTGAATTGTTAGGTTTTGTGACGTGGTTTTGTTATAAATTGTATATTTTGTAAATAGTATTAAATCTGTAGGGGTGAACTGCCATTTTCTTTGGACCGTTTTCACATTAGGGAGTTAGGGTTAGCGACTGTCTTTTGGTTTGTTTATTTCTATCAGGCTAGCTAGCACTTTCTGTGGGAAATGGCTTATTTTGTTTATTATGTTGGCCTTGGTTCGCCATGAGTTGTGTCATTTTTTGTTTGTCACTTTCTTTCGTTTAAAATAAATATCATTCTGTTGGAACATCTCGATCCTGGATTTTGGTTTGGGGATCGGAGAGGGAACATGCTAATTTATCTTTGTATGTTGCACCCTGACCCCCTAGACAGGGGCGTAACAGACCAGTACAGTTATAGTACTTTGTACTTTGCCACATTTATCTTCTTCTTAGCAAGTGTCATGCATTCTGCTTCTCCAGCGTTTTTAAGAGCTGTTGATGATGTCAAATGCAGCTTACGGCCCCACCGCTCTCTAAGCGCCCGATCTCGTCCGATCTCGGCAGCCAAATAGAGCCGGGCCTGGTTAGTACTTGGTAGGAAGACCGCCTGGGAATACCAGGTGCTGTAAGCTTTTTTGCTTGGGTTTACGGGCAGCACAAGCTGGTGTTACTGCCTATTTATTCATAGAAATTGTTCTATATTTTCATCAAATTTTGTTCTTTCATTGCTGTTTTGCTACTTTATTGGTTTGCCAACCATCGTGCTTCATTACTAGTAGACCATGTTACGGTCCTGGCCATATGTGTTGTTTTTATTTTGTTGTTCTTATAGGTGCCCTGCCTGATTGGCCGGATTGGGGGGCAGTACAGGAAGCTGATTGGTCCATCCTACACTTCCTGGAGTTTTAAAAGTACGGTTCCCAACAGCTAGCGAGGCTCTTTCTGGCATCAGCACCTGTTTGCTGTTCTTGGTTTCCAAACCTTATTTAGCATTTTTGAATTGTTAGGTTTTGTGCCGTGGTTTTGTTTATAAATTGTATATTTTGTAAATAGTATTAAATCTGTAGGGGTGAACTGCCATTTTCTTTGGACTGTTTTCACATTAGGGAGTTAGGGTTAGCGACTGTCTTTTGGTTTGTTTATTTCTATCAGGCTAGCTAGCACTTTCTGTGGGAAATGGCTTATTTTGTTTATTATGTTGGCCTTGGTTCGCCCTGAGTTGTAGTGTCATGTTTTGTTTGACACTTTCTTTCGTTTAAAATAAATATCATTCTGTTGGAACATCTCGATCCTGGATTTTGGTTTGGGGATCGGAGAGGGAACATGCTAATTTATCTTTGTATGTTGCACCCTGACCCCCTAGACAGGGGCGTAACAGACCAGTACAGTTATAGTACTTTGTACTTTGCCACATTTATCTTCTTCTTAGCAAGTGTCATGCATTCTGCTTCTCCAGCGTTTTTAAGAGCTGTTGATGATGTCAAATGCAGCTTACGGCCACACCGCTCTCTAAGCGCCCGATCCCGTCCGATCTCAGCAGCCAATTATGGCCGGGCCTTGTTAGTACTTGGTAGGAAGACCGCCTGGGAATACCACGTGCTGTAAGCTTCTTTGCTTGGGTTTACGGGCAGCACAAGCTGGTGTTACTGCCTATTTATTCATAGAAATTGTTCTATATTTTCATCAAATTTTGTTCTTTCATTGCTGTTTTGCTACTTTATTGGTTTGCCAACCATCGTGCTTCATTACTAGTAGACCATGTTACAGTCCTGGCCATATGTGTTGTTTTTATTTTCTTGTTCTTATAGGTGCCCTGCCTGATTGGCCGGATTGGGGGGCAGTACAGGAAGCTGATTGGTCCATCCTACACTTCCTGGAGTTTTAAAAGTACGGTTCCCAACAGCTAGCGAGGCTCTTTCTGGCATCAGCACCTGTTTGCTTTTCTTGGTTTCCAAACCTTATTTAGCATTTTTGAATTGTTAGGTTTTGTGCCGTGGTTTTGTTTATAAATTGTATATTTTGTAAATAGTATTAAATCTGTAGGGGTGAACTGCCATTTTCTTTGGAGTGTTTTCACATTAGGGAGTTAAGGTTAGCGACTATCTTTTGGTTTGTTTATTTCTATCAGGCTAGCTAACACTTTCTGTGGGAAATGGCTTATTTTGTTTATTATGTTGGCCTTGGTTCGCCCTGAGTTGTAGAGTCATGTTTTGTTTGACACCTTCTTTCGTTTAAAATAAATATCATTCTGTTGGAACATCTCAATCCTGGATTTTGGTTTGAGGATCGGAGAGGGAACATCCAAATTTATCTTTGTATGTTTCACCCTGACCCCCTAGACAGGGGCGTAACAGACCAGTACAGTTATAGTACTTTGTACTTTGCCATATTTATCTTCTTCTTAGCAAGTGTCATGCATTCTGCTTCTCCAGCGTTTTTAAGAGCTGTTGATGATGTCAAATGCAGCTTACGGCCACACCGCTCTCTAAGCGCCCGATCTCGTCCGATCTCGGCAGCCAAATAGAGCCGGGCCTGGTTAGTACTTGGTAGGAAGACCGCCTGGGAATACCAGGTGCTGTAAGCTTTTTTGCTTGGGTTTACGGGCAGCACAAGCTGGTGTTACTGCCTATTTATTCATAGAAATTGTTCTATATTTTCATCAAATTTTGTTCTTTCATTGCTGTTTTGCTACTTTATTGGTTTGCCAACCATCGTGCTTCATTACTAGTAGACCATGTTACGGTCCTGGCCATATGTGTTGTTTTTATTTTCTTGTTCTTATAGGTGCCCTGCCTGATTGGCCGGATTGGGGGGCAGTACAGGAAGCTGATTGGTCCATCCTACACTTCCTGGAGTTTTAAAAGTACGGTTCCCAACAGCAAGCGAGGCTCTTTCTGGCATCAGCACCTGTTTGCTGTTCTTGGTTTCCAAACCTTATTTAGCATTTTTGAATTGTTAGGTTTTGTGACGTGGTTTTGTTATAAATTGTATATTTTGTAAATAGTATTAAATCTGTAGGGGTGAACTGCCATTTTCTTTGGACCGTTTTCACATTAGGGAGTTAGGGTTAGCGACTGTCTTTTGGTTTGTTTATTTCTATCAGGCTAGCTAGCACTTTCTGTGGGAAATGGCTTATTTTGTTTATTATGTTGGCCTTGGTTCGCCATGAGTTGTGTCATTTTTTGTTTGTCACTTTCTTTCGTTTAAAATAAATATCATTCTGTTGGAACATCTCGATCCTGGATTTTGGTTTGGGGATCGGAGAGGGAACATGCTAATTTATCTTTGTATGTTGCACCCTGACCCCCTAGACAGGGGCG
Source organism: Channa argus (assembly GCF_033026475.1). Taxonomy (NCBI): domain Eukaryota; kingdom Metazoa; phylum Chordata; class Actinopteri; order Anabantiformes; family Channidae; genus Channa; species Channa argus. The sequence goes on along the minus strand of NW_027125276.1, from coordinate 111,945 downwards.
TAACAGACCAGTACAGTTATAGTACTTTGTACTTTGCCACATTTATCTTCTTCTTAGCAAGTGTCATGCATTCTGCTTCTCCAGCGTTTTTAAGAGCTGTTGATGATGTCAAATGCAGCTTACGGCCACACCGCTCTCTAAGCGCCCGATCTCGTCCGATCTCGGCAGCCAAATAGAGCCGGGCCTGGTTAGTACTTGGTAGGAAGACCGCCTGGGAATACCAGGTGCTGTAAGCTTTTTTGCTTGGGTTTACGGGCAGCACAAGCTGGTGTTACTGCCTATTTATTCATAGAAATTGTTCTATATTTTCATCAAATTTTGTTCTTTCATTGCTGTTTTGCTACTTTATTGGTTTGCCAACCATCGTGCTTCATTACTAGTAGACCATGTTACGGTCCTGGCCATATGTGTTGTTTTTATTTTGTTGTTCTTATAGGTGCCCTGCCTGATTGGCCGGATTGGGGGGCAGTACAGGAAGCTGATTGGTCCATCCTACACTTCCTGGAGTTTTAAAAGTACGGTTCCCAACAGCAAGCGAGGCTCTTTCTGGCATCAGCACCTGTTTGCTGTTCTTGGTTTCCAAACCTTATTTAGCATTTTTGAATTGTTAGGTTTTGTGACGTGGTTTTGTTTATAAATTGTATATTTTGTAAATAGTATTAAATCTGTAGGGGTGAACTGCCATTTTCTTTGGACCGTTTTCACATTAGGGAGTTAGGGTTAGCGACTGTCTTTTGGTTTGTTTATTTCTATCAGGCTAGCTAGCACTTTCTGTGGGAAATGGCTTATTTTGTTTATTATGTTGGCCTTGGTTCGCCATGAGTTGTGTCATTTTTTGTTTGTCACTTTCTTTCGTTTAAAATAAATATCATTCTGTTGGAACATCTCGATCCTGGATTTTGGTTTGGGGATCGGAGAGGGAACATGCTAATTTATCTTTGTATGTTGCACCCTGACCCCCTAGACAGGGGCGTAACAGACCAGTACAGTTATAGTACTTTGTACTTTGCCACATTTATCTTCTTCTTAGCAAGTGTCATGCATTCTGCTTCTCCAGCGTTTTTAAGAGCTGTTGATGATGTCAAATGCAGCTTACGGCCACACCGCTCTCTAAGCGCCCGATCTCGTCCGATCTCGGCAGCCAAATAGAGCCGGGCCTGGTTAGTACTTGGTAGGAAGACCGCCTGGGAATACCAGGTGCTGTAAGCTTTTTTGCTTGGGTTTACGGGCAGCACAAGCTGGTGTTACTGCCTATTTATTCATAGAAATTGTTCTATATTTTCATCAAATTTTGTTCTTTAATTGCTGTTTTGCTACTTTATTGGTTTGCCAACCATCGTGCTTCATTACTAGTAGACCATGTTACGGTCCTGGCCATATGTGTTGTTTTTATTTTGTTGTTCTTATAGGTGCCCTGCCTGATTGGCCGGATTGGGGGGCAGTACAGGAAGCTGATTGGTCCATCTTACACTTCCTGGAGTTTTAAAAGTACGGTTCCCAACAGCTAGCGAGGCTCTTTCTGGCATCAGCACCTGTTTGCTGTTCTTGGTTTCCAAATCTTATTTAGCATTTTTGAATTGTTAGGTTTTGTGCCGTGGTTTTGTTTATAAATTGTATATTTTGTAAATAGTATTAAATCTGTAGGGGTGAACTGCCATTTTCTTTGGAGTGTGTTCATATTAGGGAGTTAGGGTTAGCGACTATCTTTTGGTTTGTTTATTTCTATCAGGCTAGCTAGCACTTTCTGTGGGAAATGGCTTATTTTGTTTATTATGTTGGCCTTGGTTCGCCATGAGTTGTGTCATTTTTTGTTTGTCACTTTCTTTCGTTTAAAATAAATATCATTCTGTTGGAACATCTCGATCCTGGATTTTGGTTTGGGGATCGGAGAGGGAACATGCTAATTTATCTTTGTATGTTGCACCCTGACCCCCTAGACAGGGGCGTAACAGACCAGTACAGTTATAGTACTTTGTACTTTGCCACATTTATCTTCTTCTTAGCAAGTGTCATGCATTCTGCTTCTCCAGCGTTTTTAAGAGCTGTTGATGATGTCAAATGCAGCTTACGGCCCCACCGCTCTCTAAGCGCCCGATCTCGTCCGATCTCGGCAGCCAAATAGAGCCGGGCCTGGTTAGTACTTGGTAGGAAGACCGCCTGGGAATACCAGGTGCTGTAAGCTTTTTTGCTTGGGTTTACGGGCAGCACAAGCTGGTGTTACTGCCTATTTATTCATAGAAATTGTTCTATATTTTCATCAAATTTTGTTCTTTCATTGCTGTTTTGCTACTTTATTGGTTTGCCAACCATCGTGCTTCATTACTAGTAGACCATGTTACGGTCCTGGCCATATGTGTTGTTTTTATTTTGTTGTTCTTATAGGTGCCCTGCCTGATTGGCCGGATTGGGGGGCAGTACAGGAAGCTGATTGGTCCATCCTACACTTCCTGGAGTTTTAAAAGTACGGTTCCCAACAGCTAGCGAGGCTCTTTCTGGCATCAGCACCTGTTTGCTGTTCTTGGTTTCCAAACCTTATTTAGCATTTTTGAATTGTTAGGTTTTGTGCCGTGGTTTTGTTTATAAATTGTATATTTTGTAAATAGTATTAAATCTGTAGGGGTGAACTGCCATTTTCTTTGGACTGTTTTCACATTAGGGAGTTAGGGTTAGCGACTGTCTTTTGGTTTGTTTATTTCTATCAGGCTAGCTAGCACTTTCTGTGGGAAATGGCTTATTTTGTTTATTATGTTGGCCTTGGTTCGCCCTGAGTTGTAGTGTCATGTTTTGTTTGACACTTTCTTTCGTTTAAAATAAATATCATTCTGTTGGAACATCTCGATCCTGGATTTTGGTTTGGGGATCGGAGAGGGAACATGCTAATTTATCTTTGTATGTTGCACCCTGACCCCCTAGACAGGGGCGTAACAGACCAGTACAGTTATAGTACTTTGTACTTTGCCACATTTATCTTCTTCTTAGCAAGTGTCATGCATTCTGCTTCTCCAGCGTTTTTAAGAGCTGTTGATGATGTCAAATGCAGCTTACGGCCACACCGCTCTCTAAGCGCCCGATCCCGTCCGATCTCAGCAGCCAATTATGGCCGGGCCTTGTTAGTACTTGGTAGGAAGACCGCCTGGGAATACCACGTGCTGTAAGCTTCTTTGCTTGGGTTTACGGGCAGCACAAGCTGGTGTTACTGCCTATTTATTCATAGAAATTGTTCTATATTTTCATCAAATTTTGTTCTTTCATTGCTGTTTTGCTACTTTATTGGTTTGCCAACCATCGTGCTTCATTACTAGTAGACCATGTTACAGTCCTGGCCATATGTGTTGTTTTTATTTTCTTGTTCTTATAGGTGCCCTGCCTGATTGGCCGGATTGGGGGGCAGTACAGGAAGCTGATTGGTCCATCCTACACTTCCTGGAGTTTTAAAAGTACGGTTCCCAACAGCTAGCGAGGCTCTTTCTGGCATCAGCACCTGTTTGCTTTTCTTGGTTTCCAAACCTTATTTAGGATTTTTGAATTGTTAGGTTTTGTGCCGTGGTTTTGTTTATAAATTGTATATTTTGTAAATAGTATTAAATCTGTAGGGGTGAACTGCCATTTTCTTTGGAGTGTTTTCACATTAGGGAGTTAGGGTTAGCGACTATCTTTTGGTTTGTTTATTTCTATCAGGCTAGCTAACACTTTCTGTGGGAAATTGCTTATTTTGTTTATTATGTTGGCCTTGGTTCGCCCTGAGTTGTAGAGTCATGTTTTGTTTGACACTTTCTTTCGTTTAAAATAAATATCATTCTGTTGGAACATCTCAATCCTGGATTTTGGTTTGAGGATCGGAGAGGGAACATCCAAATTTATCTTTGTATGTTTCACCCTGACCCCCTAGACAGGGGCGTAACAGACCAGTACAGTTATAGTACTTTGTACTTTGCCATATTTATCTTCTTCTTAGCAAGTGTCATGCATTCTGCTTCTCCAGCGTTTTTAAGAGCTGTTGATGATGTCAAATGCAGCTTACGGCCACACCGCTCTCTAAGCGCCCGATCTCGTCCGATCTCGGCAGCCAAATAGAGCCGGGCCTGGTTAGTACTTGGTAGGAAGACCGCCTGGGAATACCAGGTGCTGTAAGCTTTTTTGCTTGGGTTTACGGGCAGCACAAGCTGGTGTTACTGCCTATTTATTCATAGAAATTGTTCTATATTTTCATCAAATTTTGTTCTTTCATTGCTGTTTTGCTACTTTATTGGTTTGCCAACCATCGTGCTTCATTACTAGTAGACCATGTTACGGTCCTGGCCATATGTGTTGTTTTTATTTTCTTGTTCTTATAGGTGCCCTGCCTGATTGGCCGGATTGGGGGGCAGTACAGGAAGCTGATTGGTCCATCCTACACTTCCTGGAGTTTTAAAAGTACGGTTCCCAACAGCAAGCGAGGCTCTTTCTGGCATCAGCACCTGTTTGCTGTTCTTGGTTTCCAAACCTTATTTAGCATTTTTGAATTGTTAGGTTTTGTGACGTGGTTTTGTTATAAATTGTATATTTTGTAAATAGTATTAAATCTGTAGGGGTGAACTGCCATTTTCTTTGGACCGTTTTCACATTAGGGAGTTAGGGTTAGCGACTGTCTTTTGGTTTGTTTATTTCTATCAGGCTAGCTAGCACTTTCTGTGGGAAATGGCTTATTTTGTTTATTATGTTGGCCTTGGTTCGCCATGAGTTGTGTCATTTTTTGTTTGTCACTTTCTTTCGTTTAAAATAAATATCATTCTGTTGGAACATCTCGATCCTGGATTTTGGTTTGGGGATCGGAGAGGGAACATGCTAATTTATCTTTGTATGTTGCACCCTGACCCCCTAGACAGGGGCGTAACAGACCAGTACAGTTATAGTACTTTGTACTTTGCCACATTTATCTTCTTCTTAGCAAGTGTCATGCATTCTGCTTCTCCAGCGTTTTTAAGAGCTGTTGATGATGTCAAATGCAGCTTACGGCCACACCGCTCTCTAAGCGCCCGATCTCGTCCGATCTCGGCAGCCAAATAGAGCCGGGCCTGGTTAGTACTTGGTAGGAAGACCGCCTGGGAATACCAGGTGCTGTAAGCTTTTTTGCTTGGGTTTACGGGCAGCACAAGCTGGTGTTACTGCCTATTTATTCATAGAAATTGTTCTATATTTTCATCAAATTTTGTTCTTTCATTGCTGTTTTGCTACTTTATTGGTTTGCCAACCATCGTGCTTCATTACTAGTAGACCATGTTACGGTCCTGGCCATATGTGTTGTTTTTATTTTCTTGTTCTTATAGGTGCCCTGCCTGATTGGCCGGATTGGGGGGCAGTACAGGAAGCTGATTGGTCCATCCTACACTTCCTGGAGTTTTAAAAGTACGGTTCCCAACAGCAAGCGAGGCTCTTTCTGGCATCAACACCTGTTTGCTGTTCTTGGTTTCCAAACCTTATTTAGCATTTTTGAATTGTTAGGTTTTGTGACGTGGTTTTGTTTATAAATTGTATATTTTGTAAATAGTATTAAATCTGTAGGGGTGAACTGCCATTTTCTTTGGACCGTTTTCACATTAGGGAGTTAGGGTTAGCGACTGTCTTTTGGTTTGTTTATTTCTATCAGGCTAGCTAGCACTTTCTGTGGGAAATGGCTTATTTTGTTTATTATGTTGGCCTTGGTTCGCCATGAGTTGTGTCATTTTTTGTTTGTCACTTTCTTTCGTTTAAAATAAATATTCTGTTGGAACATCTCGATCCTGGATTTTGGTTTGGGGATCGGAGAGGGAACATGCTAATTTATCTTTGTATGTTGCACCCTGACCCCCTAGACAGGGGCGTAACAGACCAGTACAGTTATAGTACTTTGTACTTTGCCACATTTATCTTCTTCTTAGCAAGTGTCATGCATTCTGCTTCTCCAGCGTTTTTAAGAGCTGTTGATGATGTCAAATGCAGCTTACGGCCACACCGCTCTCTAAGCGCCCGATCCCGTCCGATCTCAGCAGCCAATTATGGCCGGGCCTTGTTAGTACTTGGTAGGAAGACCGCCTGGGAATACCACGTGCTGTAAGCTTCTTTGCTTGGGTTTACGGGCAGCACAAGCTGGTGTTACTGCCTATTTATTCATAGAAATTGTTCTATATTTTCATCAAATTTTGTTCTTTCATTGCTGTTTTGCTACTTTATTGGTTTGCCAACCATCGTGCTTCATTACTAGTAGACCATGTTACAGTCCTGGCCATATGTGTTGTTTTTATTTTCTTGTTCTTATAGGTGCCCTGCCTGATTGGCCGGATTGGGGGGCAGTACAGGAAGCTGATTGGTCCATCCTACACTTCCTGGAGTTTTAAAAGTACGGTTCCCAACAGCTAGCGAGGCTCTTTCTGGCATCAGCACCTGTTTGCTTTTCTTGGTTTCCAAACCTTATTTAGCATTTTTGAATTGTTAGGTTTTGTGCCGTGGTTTTGTTTATAAATTGTATATTTTGTAAATAGTATTAAATCTGTAGGGGTGAACTGCCATTTTCTTTGGAGTGTTTTCACATTAGGGAGTTAAGGTTAGCGACTATCTTTTGGTTTGTTTATTTCTATCAGGCTAGCTAACACTTTCTGTGGGAAATGGCTTATTTTGTTTATTATGTTGGCCTTGGTTCGCCCTGAGTTGTAGAGTCATGTTTTGTTTGACACCTTCTTTCGTTTAAAATAAATATCATTCTGTTGGAACATCTCAATCCTGGATTTTGGTTTGAGGATCGGAGAGGGAACATCCAAATTTATCTTTGTATGTTTCACCCTGACCCCCTAGACAGGGGCGTAACAGACCAGTACAGTTATAGTACTTTGTACTTTGCCATATTTATCTTCTTCTTAGCAAGTGTCATGCATTCTGCTTCTCCAGCGTTTTTAAGAGCTGTTGATGATGTCAAATGCAGCTTACGGCCACACCGCTCTCTAAGCGCCCGATCTCGTCCGATCTCGGCAGCCAAATAGAGCCGGGCCTGGTTAGTACTTGGTAGGAAGACCGCCTGGGAATACCAGGTGCTGTAAGCTTTTTTGCTTGGGTTTACGGGCAGCACAAGCTGGTGTTACTGCCTATTTATTCATAGAAATTGTTCTATATTTTCATCAAATTTTGTTCTTTCATTGCTGTTTTGCTACTTTATTGGTTTGCCAACCATCGTGCTTCATTACTAGTAGACCATGTTACGGTCCTGGCCATATGTGTTGTTTTTATTTTCTTGTTCTTATAGGTGCCCTGCCTGATTGGCCGGATTGGGGGGCAGTACAGGAAGCTGATTGGTCCATCCTACACTTCCTGGAGTTTTAAAAGTACGGTTCCCAACAGCAAGCGAGGCTCTTTCTGGCATCAGCACCTGTTTGCTGTTCTTGGTTTCCAAACCTTATTTAGCATTTTTGAATTGTTAGGTTTTGTGACGTGGTTTTGTTATAAATTGTATATTTTGTAAATAGTATTAAATCTGTAGGGGTGAACTGCCATTTTCTTTGGACCGTTTTCACATTAGGGAGTTAGGGTTAGCGACTGTCTTTTGGTTTGTTTATTTCTATCAGGCTAGCTAGCACTTTCTGTGGGAAATGGCTTATTTTGTTTATTATGTTGGCCTTGGTTCGCCATGAGTTGTGTCATTTTTTGTTTGTCACTTTCTTTCGTTTAAAATAAATATCATTCTGTTGGAACATCTCGATCCTGGATTTTGGTTTGGGGATCGGAGAGGGAACATGCTAATTTATCTTTGTATGTTGCACCCTGACCCCCTAGACAGGGGCGTAACAGACCAGTACAGTTATAGTACTTTGTACTTTGCCACATTTATCTTCTTCTTAGCAAGTGTCATGCATTCTGCTTCTCCAGCGTTTTTAAGAGCTGTTGATGATGTCAAATGCAGCTTACGGCCACACCGCTCTCTAAGCGCCCGATCTCGTCCGATCTCGGCAGCCAAATAGAGCCGGGCCTGGTTAGTACTTGGTAGGAAGACCGCCTGGGAATACCAGGTGCTGTAAGCTTTTTTGCTTGGGTTTACGGGCAGCACAAGCTGGTGTTACTGCCTATTTATTCATAGAAATTGTTCTATATTTTCATCAAATTTTGTTCTTTCATTGCTGTTTTGCTACTTTATTGGTTTGCCAACCATCGTGCTTCATTACTAGTAGACCATGTTACGGTCCTGGCCATATGTGTTGTTTTTATTTTGTTGTTCTTATAGGTGCCCTGCCTGATTGGCCGGATTGGGGGGCAGTACAGGAAGCTGATTGGTCCATCCTACACTTCCTGGAGTTTTAAAAGTACGGTTCCCAACAGCAAGCGAGGCTCTTTCTGGCATCAGCACCTGTTTGCTGTTCTTGGTTTCCAAACCTTATTTAGCATTTTTGAATTGTTAGGTTTTGTGACGTGGTTTTGTTTATAAATTGTATATTTTGTAAATAGTATTAAATCTGTAGGGGTGAACTGCCATTTTCTTTGGACCGTTTTCACATTAGGGAGTTAGGGTTAGCGACTGTCTTTTGGTTTGTTTATTTCTATCAGGCTAGCTAGCACTTTCTGTGGGAAATGGCTTATTTTGTTTATTATGTTGGCCTTGGTTCGCCATGAGTTGTGTCATTTTTTGTTTGTCACTTTCTTTCGTTTAAAATAAATATCATTCTGTTGGAACATCTCGATCCTGGATTTTGGTTTGGGGATCGGAGAGGGAACATGCTAATTTATCTTTGTATGTTGCACCCTGACCCCCTAGACAGGGGCGTAACAGACCAGTACAGTTATAGTACTTTGTACTTTGCCACATTTATCTTCTTCTTAGCAAGTGTCATGCATTCTGCTTCTCCAGCGTTTTTAAGAGCTGTTGATGATGTCAAATGCAGCTTACGGCCACACCGCTCTCTAAGCGCCCGATCTCGTCCGATCTCGGCAGCCAAATAGAGCCGGGCCTGGTTAGTACTTGGTAGGAAGACCGCCTGGGAATACCAGGTGCTGTAAGCTTTTTTGCTTGGGTTTACGGGCAGCACAAGCTGGTGTTACTGCCTATTTATTCATAGAAATTGTTCTATATTTTCATCAAATTTTGTTCTTTAATTGCTGTTTTGCTACTTTATTGGTTTGCCAACCATCGTGCTTCATTACTAGTAGACCATGTTACGGTCCTGGCCATATGTGTTGTTTTTATTTTGTTGTTCTTATAGGTGCCCTGCCTGATTGGCCGGATTGGGGGGCAGTACAGGAAGCTGATTGGTCCATCTTACACTTCCTGGAGTTTTAAAAGTACGGTTCCCAACAGCTAGCGAGGCTCTTTCTGGCATCAGCACCTGTTTGCTGTTCTTGGTTTCCAAATCTTATTTAGCATTTTTGAATTGTTAGGTTTTGTGCCGTGGTTTTGTTTATAAATTGTATATTTTGTAAATAGTATTAAATCTGTAGGGGTGAACTGCCATTTTCTTTGGAGTGTGTTCATATTAGGGAGTTAGGGTTAGCGACTATCTTTTGGTTTGTTTATTTCTATCAGGCTAGCTAGCACTTTCTGTGGGAAATGGCTTATTTTGTTTATTATGTTGGCCTTGGTTCGCCATGAGTTGTGTCATTTTTTGTTTGTCACTTTCTTTCGTTTAAAATAAATATCATTCTGTTGGAACATCTCGATCCTGGATTTTGGTTTGGGGATCGGAGAGGGAACATGCTAATTTATCTTTGTATGTTGCACCCTGACCCCCTAGACAGGGGCGTAACAGACCAGTACAGTTATAGTACTTTGTACTTTGCCACATTTATCTTCTTCTTAGCAAGTGTCATGCATTCTGCTTCTCCAGCGTTTTTAAGAGCTGTTGATGATGTCAAATGCAGCTTACGGCCCCACCGCTCTCTAAGCGCCCGATCTCGTCCGATCTCGGCAGCCAAATAGAGCCGGGCCTGGTTAGTACTTGGTAGGAAGACCGCCTGGGAATACCAGGTGCTGTAAGCTTTTTTGCTTGGGTTTACGGGCAGCACAAGCTGGTGTTACTGCCTATTTATTCATAGAAATTGTTCTATATTTTCATCAAATTTTGTTCTTTCATTGCTGTTTTGCTACTTTATTGGTTTGCCAACCATCGTGCTTCATTACTAGTAGACCATGTTACGGTCCTGGCCATATGTGTTGTTTTTATTTTGTTGTTCTTATAGGTGCCCTGCCTGATTGGCCGGATTGGGGGGCAGTACAGGAAGCTGATTGGTCCATCCTACACTTCCTGGAGTTTTAAAAGTACGGTTCCCAACAGCTAGCGAGGCTCTTTCTGGCATCAGCACCTGTTTGCTGTTCTTGGTTTCCAAACCTTATTTAGCATTTTTGAATTGTTAGGTTTTGTGCCGTGGTTTTGTTTATAAATTGTATATTTTGTAAATAGTATTAAATCTGTAGGGGTGAACTGCCATTTTCTTTGGACTGTTTTCACATTAGGGAGTTAGGGTTAGCGACTGTCTTTTGGTTTGTTTATTTCTATCAGGCTAGCTAGCACTTTCTGTGGGAAATGGCTTATTTTGTTTATTATGTTGGCCTTGGTTCGCCCTGAGTTGTAGTGTCATGTTTTGTTTGACACTTTCTTTCGTTTAAAATAAATATCATTCTGTTGGAACATCTCGATCCTGGATTTTGGTTTGGGGATCGGAGAGGGAACATGCTAATTTATCTTTGTATGTTGCACCCTGACCCCCTAGACAGGGGCGTAACAGACCAGTACAGTTATAGTACTTTGTACTTTGCCACATTTATCTTCTTCTTAGCAAGTGTCATGCATTCTGCTTCTCCAGCGTTTTTAAGAGCTGTTGATGATGTCAAATGCAGCTTACGGCCACACCGCTCTCTAAGCGCCCGATCCCGTCCGATCTCAGCAGCCAATTATGGCCGGGCCTTGTTAGTACTTGGTAGGAAGACCGCCTGGGAATACCACGTGCTGTAAGCTTCTTTGCTTGGGTTTACGGGCAGCACAAGCTGGTGTTACTGCCTATTTATTCATAGAAATTGTTCTATATTTTCATCAAATTTTGTTCTTTCATTGCTGTTTTGCTACTTTATTGGTTTGCCAACCATCGTGCTTCATTACTAGTAGACCATGTTACAGTCCTGGCCATATGTGTTGTTTTTATTTTCTTGTTCTTATAGGTGCCCTGCCTGATTGGCCGGATTGGGGGGCAGTACAGGAAGCTGATTGGTCCATCCTACACTTCCTGGAGTTTTAAAAGTACGGTTCCCAACAGCTAGCGAGGCTCTTTCTGGCATCAGCACCTGTTTGCTTTTCTTGGTTTCCAAACCTTATTTAGCATTTTTGAATTGTTAGGTTTTGTGCCGTGGTTTTGTTTATAAATTGTATATTTTGTAAATAGTATTAAATCTGTAGGGGTGAACTGCCATTTTCTTTGGAGTGTTTTCACATTAGGGAGTTAGGGTTAGCGACTATCTTTTGGTTTGTTTATTTCTATCAGGCTAGCTAACACTTTCTGTGGGAAATTGCTTATTTTGTTTATTATGTTGGCCTTGGTTCGCCCTGAGTTGTAGAGTCATGTTTTGTTTGACACTTTCTTTCGTTTAAAATAAATATCATTCTGTTGGAACATCTCAATCCTGGATTTTGGTTTGAGGATCGGAGAGGGAACATCCAAATTTATCTTTGTATGTTTCACCCTGACCCCCTAGACAGGGGCGTAACAGACCAGTACAGTTATAGTACTTTGTACTTTGCCATATTTATCTTCTTCTTAGCAAGTGTCATGCATTCTGCTTCTCCAGCGTTTTTAAGAGCTGTTGATGATGTCAAATGCAGCTTACGGCCACACCGCTCTCTAAGCGCCCGATCTCGTCCGATCTCGGCAGCCAAATAGAGCCGGGCCTGGTTAGTACTTGGTAGGAAGACCGCCTGGGAATACCAGGTGCTGTAAGCTTTTTTGCTTGGGTTTACGGGCAGCACAAGCTGGTGTTACTGCCTATTTATTCATAGAAATTGTTCTATATTTTCATCAAATTTTGTTCTTTCATTGCTGTTTTGCTACTTTATTGGTTTGCCAACCATCGTGCTTCATTACTAGTAGACCATGTTACGGTCCTGGCCATATGTGTTGTTTTTATTTTCTTGTTCTTATAGGTGCCCTGCCTGATTGGCCGGATTGGGGGGCAGTACAGGAAGCTGATTGGTCCATCCTACACTTCCTGGAGTTTTAAAAGTACGGTTCCCAACAGCAAGCGAGGCTCTTTCTGGCATCAGCACCTGTTTGCTGTTCTTGGTTTCCAAACCTTATTTAGCATTTTTGAATTGTTAGGTTTTGTGACGTGGTTTTGTTATAAATTGTATATTTTGTAAATAGTATTAAATCTGTAGGGGTGAACTGCCATTTTCTTTGGACCGTTTTCACATTAGGGAGTTAGGGTTAGCGACTGTCTTTTGGTTTGTTTATTTCTATCAGGCTAGCTAGCACTTTCTGTGGGAAATGGCTTATTTTGTTTATTATGTTGGCCTTGGTTCGCCATGAGTTGTGTCATTTTTTGTTTGTCACTTTCTTTCGTTTAAAATAAATATCATTCTGTTGGAACATCTCGATCCTGGATTTTGGTTTGGGGATCGGAGAGGGAACATGCTAATTTATCTTTGTATGTTGCACCCTGACCCCCTAGACAGGGGCGTAACAGACCAGTACAGTTATAGTACTTTGTACTTTGCCACATTTATCTTCTTCTTAGCAAGTGTCATGCATTCTGCTTCTCCAGCGTTTTTAAGAGCTGTTGATGATGTCAAATGCAGCTTACGGCCACACCGCTCTCTAAGCGCCCGATCTCGTCCGATCTCGGCAGCCAAATAGAGCCGGGCCTGGTTAGTACTTGGTAGGAAGACCGCCTGGGAATACCAGGTGCTGTAAGCTTTTTTGCTTGGGTTTACGGGCAGCACAAGCTGGTGTTACTGCCTATTTATTCATAGAAATTGTTCTATATTTTCATCAAATTTTGTTCTTTCATTGCTGTTTTGCTACTTTATTGGTTTGCCAACCATCGTGCTTCATTACTAGTAGACCATGTTACGGTCCTGGCCATATGTGTTGTTTTTATTTTCTTGTTCTTATAGGTGCCCTGCCTGATTGGCCGGATTGGGGGGCAGTACAGGAAGCTGATTGGTCCATCCTACACTTCCTGGAGTTTTAAAAGTACGGTTCCCAACAGCAAGCGAGGCTCTTTCTGGCATCAACACCTGTTTGCTGTTCTTGGTTTCCAAACCTTATTTAGCATTTTTGAATTGTTAGGTTTTGTGACGTGGTTTTGTTTATAAATTGTATATTTTGTAAATAGTATTAAATCTGTAGGGGTGAACTGCCATTTTCTTTGGACCGTTTTCACATTAGGGAGTTAGGGTTAGCGACTGTCTTTTGGTTTGTTTATTTCTATCAGGCTAGCTAGCACTTTCTGTGGGAAATGGCTTATTTTGTTTATTATGTTGGCCTTGGTTCGCCATGAGTTGTGTCATTTTTTGTTTGTCACTTTCTTTCGTTTAAAATAAATATTCTGTTGGAACATCTCGATCCTGGATTTTGGTTTGGGGATCGGAGAGGGAACATGCTAATTTATCTTTGTATGTTGCACCCTGACCCCCTAGACAGGGGCGTAACAGACCAGTACAGTTATAGTACTTTGTACTTTGCCACATTTATCTTCTTCTTAGCAAGTGTCATGCATTCTGCTTCTCCAGCGTTTTTAAGAGCTGTTGATGATGTCAAATGCAGCTTACGGCCACACCGCTCTCTAAGCGCCCGATCTCGTCCGATCTCGGCAGCCAAATAGAGCCGGGCCTGGTTAGTACTTGGTAGGAAGACCGCCTGGGAATACCAGGTGCTGTAAGCTTTTTTGCTTGGGTTTACGGGCAGCACAAGCTGGTGTTACTGCCTATTTATTCATAGAAATTGTTCTATATTTTCATCAAATTTTGTTCTTTAATTGCTGTTTTGCTACTTTATTGGTTTGCCAACCATCGTGCTTCATTACTAGTAGACCATGTTACGGTCCTGGCCATATGTGTTGTTTTTATTTTGTTGTTCTTATAGGTGCCCTGCCTGATTGGCCGGATTGGGGGGCAGTACAGGAAGCTGATTGGTCCATCTTACACTTCCTGGAGTTTTAAAAGTACGGTTCCCAACAGCTAGCGAGGCTCTTTCTGGCATCAGCACCTGTTTGCTGTTCTTGGTTTCCAAATCTTATTTAGCATTTTTGAATTGTTAGGTTTTGTGCCGTGGTTTTGTTTATAAATTGTATATTTTGTAAATAGTATTAAATCTGTAGGGGTGAACTGCCATTTTCTTTGGAGTGTTTTCACATTAGGGAGTTAGGGTTAGCGACTATCTTTTGGTTTGTTTATTTCTATCAGGCTAGCGAACACTTTCTGTGGGAAATGGCTTATTTTGTTTATTATGTTGGCCTTGGTTCGCCCTGAGTTGTAGTGTCATGTTTTGTTTGACACTTTCTTTCGTTTAAAATAAATATCATTCTGTTGGAACATCTCAATCCTGGATTTTGGTTTGAGGATCGGAGAGGGAACATGCAAATTTATCTTTGTATGTTTCACCCTGACCCCCTAGACAGGGGCGTAACAGACCAGTACAGTTATAGTACTTTGTACTTTGCCACATTTATCTTCTTCTTAGCAAGTGTCATGCATTCTGCTTCTCCAGCGTTTTTAGGAGCTGTTGATGATGTCAAATGCAGCTTACGGCCACACCGCTCTCTAAGCGCCCGATCTCGTCCGATCTCGGCAGCCAAATAGAGCCGGGCCTGGTTAGTACTTGGTAGGAAGACCGCCTGGGAATACCAGGTGCTGTAAGTTTTTTTGCTTGGGTTTACGGGCAGCACAAGCTGGTGTTACTGCCTATTTATTCATAGAAATTGTTCCATATTTTCATCAAATTTTGTTCTTTCATTGCTGTTTTGCTACTTTATTGGTTTGTCAACCATCGTGCTTCATTACTAGTAGACCATGTTACGGTCCTGGCCATATGTGTTGTTTTTTTTTTGTTGTTCTTATAGGTGCCCTGCCTTATTGGCCGGATTGGGGGGCAGTACAGGAAGCTGATTGGTCCATCCTTCACTTCCTGGAGTTTTAAAAGTACGGTTCCCAACAGCTAGCGAGGCTCTTTCTGGCAGCAGCACCTGTTTGCTGTTCTTGGTTTCCAAACCTTATTTAGCATTTTTGAATTGTTAGGTTTTGTGCCGTGGTTTTGTTTATAAATTGTATATTTTGTAAATAGTATTAAATCTGTAGGGGTGAACTGCCATTTTCTTTGGAGTGTTTTCACATTAGGGAGTTAGGGTTAGCGACTATCTTTTGGTTTGTTTATTTCTATCAGGCTAGCTAACACTTTCTGTGGGAAATGGCTTATTTTGTTTATTATGTTGGCCTTGGTTCGCCCTGAGTTGTAGTGTCATGTTTTGTTTTACACTTTCTTTCGTTTAAAATAAATATCATTCTGTTGGAACATCTCGATCCTGGATTATGGTTTGGAGACCGGAGAGGGAACATCCTAATTTATATTTGTATGTTGCACCCTGACCCCCTAGACAGGGGCGTAACAGACCAGTACAGTTATAGTACTTTGTACTTTGCCATATTTATCTTCTTCTTAGCAAGTGTCATGCATTCTGCTTCTCCAGCGTTTTTAAGAGCTGTTGATGATGTCAAATGCAGCTTACGGCCACACCGCTCTCTAAGCGCCCGATCTCGTCCGATCTCGGCAGCCAAATAGAGCCGGGCCTGGTTAGTACTTGGTAGGAAGACCGCCTGGGAATACCAGGTGCTGTAAGCTTTTTTGCTTGGGTTTACGGGCAGCACAAGCTGGTGTTACTGCCTATTTATTCATAGAAATTGTTCTATATTTTCATCAAATTTTGTTCTTTCATTGCTGTTTTGCTACTTTATTGGTTTGCCAACCATCGTGCTTCATTACTAGTAGACCATGTTACGGTCCTGGCCATATGTGTTGTTTTTATTTTCTTGTTCTTATAGGTGCCCTGCCTGATTGGCCGGATTGGGGGGCAGTACAGGAAGCTGATTGGTCCATCCTTCACTTCCTGGAGTTTTAAAAGTACGGTTCCCAACAGCAAGCGAGGCTCTTTCTGGCATCAGCACCTGCTTGCTGTTCTTGGTTTCCAAACCTTATTTAGCATTTTTGAATTGTTAGGTTTTGTGACGTGGTTTTGTTATAAATTGTATATTTTGTAAATAGTATTAAATCTGTAGGGGTGAACTGCCATTTTCTTTGGACCGTTTTCACATTAGGGAGTTAGGGTTAGCGACTGTCTTTTGGTTTGTTTATTTCTATCAGGCTAGCTAGCACTTTCTGTGGGAAATGGCTTATTTTGTTTATTATGTTGGCCTTGGTTCGCCATGAGTTGTGTCATTTTTTGTTTGTCACTTTCTTTCGTTTAAAATAAATATCATTCTGTTGGAACATCTCGATCCTGGATTTTGGTTTGGGGATCGGAGAGGGAACATGCTAATTTATCTTTGTATGTTGCACCCTGACCCCCTAGACAGGGGCGTAACAGACCAGTACAGTTATAGTACTTTGTACTTTGCCACATTTATCTTCTTCTTAGCAAGTGTCATGCATTCTGCTTCTCCAGCGTTTTTAAGAGCTGTTGATGATGTCAAATGCAGCTTACGGCCCCACCGCTCTCTAAGCGCCCGATCTCGTCCGATCTCGGCAGCCAAATAGAGCCGGGCCTGGTTAGTACTTGGTAGGAAGACCGCCTGGGAATACCAGGTGCTGTAAGCTTTTTTGCTTGGGTTTACGGGCAGCACAAGCTGGTGTTACTGCCTATTTATTCATAGAAATTGTTCTATATTTTCATCAAATTTTGTTCTTTCATTGCTGTTTTGCTACTTTATTGGTTTGCCAACCATCGTGCTTCATTACTAGTAGACCATGTTACGGTCCTGGCCATATGTGTTGTTTTTATTTTGTTGTTCTTATAGGTGCCCTGCCTGATTGGCCGGATTGGGGGGCAGTACAGGAAGCTGATTGGTCCATCCTACACTTCCTGGAGTTTTAAAAGTACGGTTCCCAACAGCTAGCGAGGCTCTTTCTGGCATCAGCACCTGTTTGCTGTTCTTGGTTTCCAAACCTTATTTAGCATTTTTGAATTGTTAGGTTTTGTGCCGTGGTTTTGTTTATAAATTGTATATTTTGTAAATAGTATTAAATCTGTAGGGGTGAACTGCCATTTTCTTTGGACTGTTTTCACATTAGGGAGTTAGGGTTAGCGACTGTCTTTTGGTTTGTTTATTTCTATCAGGCTAGCTAGCACTTTCTGTGGGAAATGGCTTATTTTGTTTATTATGTTGGCCTTGGTTCGCCCTGAGTTGTAGTGTCATGTTTTGTTTGACACTTTCTTTCGTTTAAAATAAATATCATTCTGTTGGAACATCTCGATCCTGGATTTTGGTTTGGGGATCGGAGAGGGAACATGCTAATTTATCTTTGTATGTTGCACCCTGACCCCCTAGACAGGGGCGTAACAGACCAGTACAGTTATAGTACTTTGTACTTTGCCACATTTATCTTCTTCTTAGCAAGTGTCATGCATTCTGCTTCTCCAGCGTTTTTAAGAGCTGTTGATGATGTCAAATGCAGCTTACGGCCACACCGCTCTCTAAGCGCCCGATCTCGTCCGATCTCGGCAGCCAAATAGAGCCGGGCCTGGTTAGTACTTGGTAGGAAGACCGCCTGGGAATACCAGGTGCTGTAAGCTTTTTTGCTTGGGTTTACGGGCAGCACAAGCTGGTGTTACTGCCTATTTATTCATAGAAATTGTTCTATATTTTCATCAAATTTTGTTCTTTCATTGCTGTTTTGCTACTTTATTGGTTTGCCAACCATCGTGCTTCATTACTAGTAGACCATGTTACGGTCCTGGCCATATGTGTTGTTTTTATTTTGTTGTT
Source organism: Channa argus (assembly GCF_033026475.1). Lineage (NCBI taxonomy): Eukaryota > Metazoa > Chordata > Actinopteri > Anabantiformes > Channidae > Channa > Channa argus. The sequence continues at coordinate 93,988 of NW_027125276.1, read as the reverse complement.
CTTATAGGTGCCCTGCCTGATTGGCCGGATTGGGGGGCAGTACAGGAAGCTGATTGGTCCATCTTACACTTCCTGGAGTTTTAAAAGTACGGTTCCCAACAGCTAGCGAGGCTCTTTCTGGCATCAGCACCTGTTTGCTGTTCTTGGTTTCCAAATCTTATTTAGCATTTTTGAATTGTTAGGTTTTGTGCCGTGGTTTTGTTTATAAATTGTATATTTTGTAAATAGTATTAAATCTGTAGGGGTGAACTGCCATTTTCTTTGGAGTGTTTTCACATTAGGGAGTTAGGGTTAGCGACTATCTTTTGGTTTGTTTATTTCTATCAGGCTAGCTAGCACTTTCTGTGGGAAATGGCTTATTTTGTTTATTATGTTGGCCTTGGTTCGCCATGAGTTGTGTCATTTTTTGTTTGTCACTTTCTTTCGTTTAAAATAAATATCATTCTGTTGGAACATCTCGATCCTGGATTTTGGTTTGGGGATCGGAGAGGGAACATGCTAATTTATCTTTGTATGTTGCACCCTGACCCCCTAGACAGGGGCGTAACAGACCAGTACAGTTATAGTACTTTGTACTTTGCCACATTTATCTTCTTCTTAGCAAGTGTCATGCATTCTGCTTCTCCAGCGTTTTTAAGAGCTGTTGATGATGTCAAATGCAGCTTACGGCCCCACCGCTCTCTAAGCGCCCGATCTCGTCCGATCTCGGCAGCCAAATAGAGCCGGGCCTGGTTAGTACTTGGTAGGAAGACCGCCTGGGAATACCAGGTGCTGTAAGCTTTTTTGCTTGGGTTTACGGGCAGCACAAGCTGGTGTTACTGCCTATTTATTCATAGAAATTGTTCTATATTTTCATCAAATTTTGTTCTTTCATTGCTGTTTTGCTACTTTATTGGTTTGCCAACCATCGTGCTTCATTACTAGTAGACCATGTTACGGTCCTGGCCATATGTGTTGTTTTTATTTTGTTGTTCTTATAGGTGCCCTGCCTGATTGGCCGGATTGGGGGGCAGTACAGGAAGTTGATTGGTCCATCCTACACTTCCTGGAGTTTTAAAAGTACGGTTCCCAACAGCTAGCGAGGCTCTTTCTGGCATCAGCACCTGTTTGCTGTTCTTGGTTTCCAAACCTTATTTAGCATTTTTGAATTGTTAGGTTTTGTGCCGTGGTTTTGTTTATAAATTGTATATTTTGTAAATAGTATTAAATCTGTAGGGGTGAACTGCCATTTTCTTTGGACTGTTTTCACATTAGGGAGTTAGGGTTAGCGACTGTCTTTTGGTTTGTTTATTTCTATCAGGCTAGCTAGCACTTTCTGTGGGAAATGGCTTATTTTGTTTATTATGTTGGCCTTGGTTCGCCCTGAGTTGTAGTGTCATGTTTTGTTTGACACTTTCTTTCGTTTAAAATAAATATCATTCTGTTGGAACATCTCGATCCTGGATTTTGGTTTGGGGATCGGAGAGGGAACATGCTAATTTATCTTTGTATGTTGCACCCTGACCCCCTAGACAGGGGCGTAACAGACCAGTACAGTTATAGTACTTTGTACTTTGCCACATTTATCTTCTTCTTAGCAAGTGTCATGCATTCTGCTTCTCCAGCGTTTTTAAGAGCTGTTGATGATGTCAAATGCAGCTTACGGCCACACCGCTCTCTAAGCGCCCGATCCCGTCCGATCTCAGCAGCCAATTATGGCCGGGCCTTGTTAGTACTTGGTAGGAAGACCGCCTGGGAATACCACGTGCTGTAAGCTTCTTTGCTTGGGTTTACGGGCAGCACAAGCTGGTGTTACTGCCTATTTATTCATAGAAATTGTTCTATATTTTCATCAAATTTTGTTCTTTCATTGCTGTTTTGCTACTTTATTGGTTTGCCAACCATCGTGCTTCATTACTAGTAGACCATGTTACAGTCCTGGCCATATGTGTTGTTTTTATTTTGTTGTTCTTATAGGTGCCCTGCCTGATTGGCCGGATTGGGGGGCAGTACAGGAAGTTGATTGGTCCATCCTACACTTCCTGGAGTTTTAAAAGTACGGTTCCCAACAGCTAGCGAGGCTCTTTCTGGCATCAGCACCTGTTTGCTGTTCTTGGTTTCCAAACCTTATTTAGCATTTTTGAATTGTTAGGTTTTGTGCCGTGGTTTTGTTTATAAATTGTATATTTTGTAAATAGTATTAAATCTGTAGGGGTGAACTGCCATTTTCTTTGGACTGTTTTCACATTAGGGAGTTAGGGTTAGCGACTGTCTTTTGGTTTGTTTATTTCTATCAGGCTAGCTAGCACTTTCTGTGGGAAATGGCTTATTTTGTTTATTATGTTGGCCTTGGTTCGCCCTGAGTTGTAGTGTCATGTTTTGTTTGACACTTTCTTTCGTTTAAAATAAATATCATTCTGTTGGAACATCTCGATCCTGGATTTTGGTTTGGGGATCGGAGAGGGAACATGCTAATTTATCTTTGTATGTTGCACCCTGACCCCCTAGACAGGGGCGTAACAGACCAGTACAGTTATAGTACTTTGTACTTTGCCACATTTATCTTCTTCTTAGCAAGTGTCATGCATTCTGCTTCTCCAGCGTTTTTAAGAGCTGTTGATGATGTCAAATGCAGCTTACGGCCACACCGCTCTCTAAGCGCCCGATCCCGTCCGATCTCAGCAGCCAATTATGGCCGGGCCTTGTTAGTACTTGGTAGGAAGACCGCCTGGGAATACCACGTGCTGTAAGCTTCTTTGCTTGGGTTTACGGGCAGCACAAGCTGGTGTTACTGCCTATTTATTCATAGAAATTGTTCTATATTTTCATCAAATTTTGTTCTTTCATTGCTGTTTTGCTACTTTATTGGTTTGCCAACCATCGTGCTTCATTACTAGTAGACCATGTTACAGTCCTGGCCATATGTGTTGTTTTTATTTTCTTGTTCTTATAGGTGCCCTGCCTGATTGGCCGGATTGGGGGGCAGTACAGGAAGCTGATTGGTCCATCCTACACTTCCTGGAGTTTTAAAAGTACGGTTCCCAACAGCTAGCGAGGCTCTTTCTGGCATCAGCACCTGTTTGCTTTTCTTGGTTTCCAAACCTTATTTAGCATTTTTGAATTGTTAGGTTTTGTGCCGTGGTTTTGTTTATAAATTGTATATTTTGTAAATAGTATTAAATCTGTAGGGGTGAACTGCCATTTTCTTTGGAGTGTTTTCACATTAGGGAGTTAGGGTTAGCGACTATCTTTTGGTTTGTTTATTTCTATCAGGCTAGCTAACACTTTCTGTGGGAAATGGCTTATTTTGTTTATTATGTTGGCCTTGGTTCGCCCTGAGTTGTAGTGTCATGTTTTGTTTGACACTTTCTTTCGTTTAAAATAAATATCATTCTGTTGGAACATCTCAATCCTGGATTTTGGTTTGAGGATCGGAGAGGGAACATCCAAATTTATCTTTGTATGTTTCACCCTGACCCCCTAGACAGTGGCGTAACAGACCAGTACAGTTATAGTACTTTGTACTTTGCCATATTTATCTTCTTCTTAGCAAGTGTCATGCATTCTGCTTCTCCAGCGTTTTTAAGAGCTGTTGATGATGTCAAATGCAGCTTACGGCCACACCGCTCTCTAAGCGCCCGATCTCGTCCGATCTCGGCAGCCAAATAGAGCCGGGCCTGGTTAGTACTTGGTAGGAAGACCGCCTGGGAATACCAGGTGCTGTAAGCTTTTTTGCTTGGGTTTACGGGCAGCACAAGCTGGTGTTACTGCCTATTTATTCATAGAAATTGTTCTATATTTTCATCAAATTTTGTTCTTTCATTGCTGTTTTGCTACTTTATTGGTTTGCCAACCATCGTGCTTCATTACTAGTAGACCATGTTACGGTCCTGGCCATATGTGTTGTTTTTATTTTCTTGTTCTTATAGGTGCCCTGCCTGATTGGCCGGATTGGGGGGCAGTACAGGAAGCTGATTGGTCCATCCTACACTTCCTGGAGTTTTAAAAGTACGGTTCCCAACAGCAAGCGAGGCTCTTTCTGGCATCAGCACCTGTTTGCTGTTCTTGGTTTCCAAACCTTATTTAGCATTTTTGAATTGTTAGGTTTTGTGACGTGGTTTTGTTATAAATTGTATATTTTGTAAATAGTATTAAATCTGTAGGGGTGAACTGCCATTTTCTTTGGACCGTTTTCACATTAGGGAGTTAGGGTTAGCGACTGTCTTTTGGTTTGTTTATTTCTATCAGGCTAGCTAGCACTTTCTGTGGGAAATGGCTTATTTTGTTTATTATGTTGGCCTTGGTTCGCCCTGAGTTGTAGTGTCATGTTTTGTTTGACACTTTCTTTCGTTTAAAACAAATATCATTCTGTTGGAACATCTCGATCCTGGATTATGGTTTGGAGACCGGAGAGGGAACATCCTAATTTATCTTTGTATGTTGCACCCTGACCCCCTAGACAGGGGCGTAACAGACCAGTACAGTTATAGTACTTTGTACTTTGCCACATTTATCTTCTTCTTAGCAAGTGTCATGCATTCTGCTTCTCCAGCGTTTTTAAGAGCTGTTGATGATGTCAAATGCAGCTTACGGCCACACCGCTCTCTAAGCGCCCGATCCCGTCCGATCTCAGCAGCCAATTATGGCCGGGCCTTGTTAGTACTTGGTAGGAAGACCGCCTGGGAATACCACGTGCTGTAAGCTTCTTTGCTTGGGTTTACGGGCAGCACAAGCTGGTGTTACTGCCTATTTATTCATAGAAATTGTTCTATATTTTCATCAAATTTTGTTCTTTCATTGCTGTTTTGCTACTTTATTGGTTTGCCAACCATCGTGCTTCATTACTAGTAGACCATGTTACGGTCCTGGCCATATGTGTTGTTTTTATTTTGTTGTTCTTATAGGTGCCCTGCCTGATTGGCCGGATTGGGGGGCAGTACAGGAAGTTGATTGGTCCATCCTACACTTCCTGGAGTTTTAAAAGTACGGTTCCCAACAGCTAGCGAGGCTCTTTCTGGCATCAGCACCTGTTTGCTGTTCTTGGTTTCCAAACCTTATTTAGCATTTTTGAATTGTTAGGTTTTGTGCCGTGGTTTTGTTTATAAATTGTATATTTTGTAAATAGTATTAAATCTGTAGGGGTGAACTGCCATTTTCTTTGGACTGTTTTCACATTAGGGAGTTAGGGTTAGCGACTGTCTTTTGGTTTGTTTATTTCTATCAGGCTAGCTAGCACTTTCTGTGGGAAATGGCTTATTTTGTTTATTATGTTGGCCTTGGTTCGCCCTGAGTTGTAGTGTCATGTTTTGTTTGACACTTTCTTTCGTTTAAAATAAATATCATTCTGTTGGAACATCTCGATCCTGGATTTTGGTTTGGGGATCGGAGAGGGAACATGCTAATTTATCTTTGTATGTTGCACCCTGACCCCCTAGACAGGGGCGTAACAGACCAGTACAGTTATAGTACTTTGTACTTTGCCACATTTATCTTCTTCTTAGCAAGTGTCATGCATTCTGCTTCTCCAGCGTTTTTAAGAGCTGTTGATGATGTCAAATGCAGCTTACGGCCACACCGCTCTCTAAGCGCCCGATCCCGTCCGATCTCAGCAGCCAATTATGGCCGGGCCTTGTTAGTACTTGGTAGGAAGACCGCCTGGGAATACCACGTGCTGTAAGCTTCTTTGCTTGGGTTTACGGGCAGCACAAGCTGGTGTTACTGCCTATTTATTCATAGAAATTGTTCTATATTTTCATCAAATTTTGTTCTTTCATTGCTGTTTTGCTACTTTATTGGTTTGCCAACCATCGTGCTTCATTACTAGTAGACCATGTTACAGTCCTGGCCATATGTGTTGTTTTTATTTTGTTGTTCTTATAGGTGCCCTGCCTGATTGGCCGGATTGGGGGGCAGTACAGGAAGTTGATTGGTCCATCCTACACTTCCTGGAGTTTTAAAAGTACGGTTCCCAACAGCTAGCGAGGCTCTTTCTGGCATCAGCACCTGTTTGCTGTTCTTGGTTTCCAAACCTTATTTAGCATTTTTGAATTGTTAGGTTTTGTGCCGTGGTTTTGTTTATAAATTGTATATTTTGTAAATAGTATTAAATCTGTAGGGGTGAACTGCCATTTTCTTTGGACTGTTTTCACATTAGGGAGTTAGGGTTAGCGACTGTCTTTTGGTTTGTTTATTTCTATCAGGCTAGCTAGCACTTTCTGTGGGAAATGGCTTATTTTGTTTATTATGTTGGCCTTGGTTCGCCCTGAGTTGTAGTGTCATGTTTTGTTTGACACTTTCTTTCGTTTAAAATAAATATCATTCTGTTGGAACATCTCGATCCTGGATTTTGGTTTGGGGATCGGAGAGGGAACATGCTAATTTATCTTTGTATGTTGCACCCTGACCCCCTAGACAGGGGCGTAACAGACCAGTACAGTTATAGTACTTTGTACTTTGCCACATTTATCTTCTTCTTAGCAAGTGTCATGCATTCTGCTTCTCCAGCGTTTTTAAGAGCTGTTGATGATGTCAAATGCAGCTTACGGCCACACCGCTCTCTAAGCGCCCGATCCCGTCCGATCTCAGCAGCCAATTATGGCCGGGCCTTGTTAGTACTTGGTAGGAAGACCGCCTGGGAATACCACGTGCTGTAAGCTTCTTTGCTTGGGTTTACGGGCAGCACAAGCTGGTGTTACTGCCTATTTATTCATAGAAATTGTTCTATATTTTCATCAAATTTTGTTCTTTCATTGCTGTTTTGCTACTTTATTGGTTTGCCAACCATCGTGCTTCATTACTAGTAGACCATGTTACAGTCCTGGCCATATGTGTTGTTTTTATTTTCTTGTTCTTATAGGTGCCCTGCCTGATTGGCCGGATTGGGGGGCAGTACAGGAAGCTGATTGGTCCATCCTACACTTCCTGGAGTTTTAAAAGTACGGTTCCCAACAGCTAGCGAGGCTCTTTCTGGCATCAGCACCTGTTTGCTTTTCTTGGTTTCCAAACCTTATTTAGCATTTTTGAATTGTTAGGTTTTGTGCCGTGGTTTTGTTTATAAATTGTATATTTTGTAAATAGTATTAAATCTGTAGGGGTGAACTGCCATTTTCTTTGGAGTGTTTTCACATTAGGGAGTTAGGGTTAGCGACTATCTTTTGGTTTGTTTATTTCTATCAGGCTAGCTAACACTTTCTGTGGGAAATGGCTTATTTTGTTTATTATGTTGGCCTTGGTTCGCCCTGAGTTGTAGTGTCATGTTTTGTTTGACACTTTCTTTCGTTTAAAATAAATATCATTCTGTTGGAACATCTCAATCCTGGATTTTGGTTTGAGGATCGGAGAGGGAACATCCAAATTTATCTTTGTATGTTTCACCCTGACCCCCTAGACAGTGGCGTAACAGACCAGTACAGTTATAGTACTTTGTACTTTGCCATATTTATCTTCTTCTTAGCAAGTGTCATGCATTCTGCTTCTCCAGCGTTTTTAAGAGCTGTTGATGATGTCAAATGCAGCTTACGGCCACACCGCTCTCTAAGCGCCCGATCTCGTCCGATCTCGGCAGCCAAATAGAGCCGGGCCTGGTTAGTACTTGGTAGGAAGACCGCCTGGGAATACCAGGTGCTGTAAGCTTTTTTGCTTGGGTTTACGGGCAGCACAAGCTGGTGTTACTGCCTATTTATTCATAGAAATTGTTCTATATTTTCATCAAATTTTGTTCTTTCATTGCTGTTTTGCTACTTTATTGGTTTGCCAACCATCGTGCTTCATTACTAGTAGACCATGTTACGGTCCTGGCCATATGTGTTGTTTTTATTTTCTTGTTCTTATAGGTGCCCTGCCTGATTGGCCGGATTGGGGGGCAGTACAGGAAGCTGATTGGTCCATCCTACACTTCCTGGAGTTTTAAAAGTACGGTTCCCAACAGCAAGCGAGGCTCTTTCTGGCATCAGCACCTGTTTGCTGTTCTTGGTTTCCAAACCTTATTTAGCATTTTTGAATTGTTAGGTTTTGTGACGTGGTTTTGTTATAAATTGTATATTTTGTAAATAGTATTAAATCTGTAGGGGTGAACTGCCATTTTCTTTGGACCGTTTTCACATTAGGGAGTTAGGGTTAGCGACTGTCTTTTGGTTTGTTTATTTCTATCAGGCTAGCTAGCACTTTCTGTGGGAAATGGCTTATTTTGTTTATTATGTTGGCCTTGGTTCGCCATGAGTTGTGTCATTTTTTGTTTGTCACTTTCTTTCGTTTAAAATAAATATCATTCTGTTGGAACATCTCGATCCTGGATTTTGGTTTGGGGATCGGAGAGGGAACATGCTAATTTATCTTTGTATGTTGCACCCTGACCCCCTAAACAGGGGCGTAACAGACCAGTACAGTTATAGTACTTTGTACTTTGCCACATTTATCTTCTTCTTAGCAAGTGTCATGCATTCTGCTTCTCCAGCGTTTTTAAGAGCTGTTGATGATGTCAAATGCAGCTTACGGCCACACCGCTCTCTAAGCGCCCGATCTCGTCCGATCTCGGCAGCCAAATAGAGCCGGGCCTGGTTAGTACTTGGTAGGAAGACCGCCTGGGAATACCAGGTGCTGTAAGCTTTTTTGCTTGGGTTTACGGGCAGCACAAGCTGGTGTTACTGCCTATTTATTCATAGAAATTGTTCTATATTTTCATCAAATTTTGTTCTTTCATTGCTGTTTTGCTACTTTATTGGTTTGCCAACCATCGTGCTTCATTACTAGTAGACCATGTTACGGTCCTGGCCATATGTGTTGTTTTTATTTTGTTGTTCTTATAGGTGCCCTGCCTGATTGGCCGGATTGGGGGGCAGTACAGGAAGCTGATTGGTCCATCCTACACTTCCTGGAGTTTTAAAAGTACGGTTCCCAACAGCAAGCGAGGCTCTTTCTGGCATCAGCACCTGTTTGCTGTTCTTGGTTTCCAAACCTTATTTAGCATTTTTGAATTGTTAGGTTTTGTGACGTGGTTTTGTTTATAAATTGTATATTTTGTAAATAGTATTAAATCTGTAGGGGTGAACTGCCATTTTCTTTGGACCGTTTTCACATTAGGGAGTTAGGGTTAGCGACTGTCTTTTGGTTTGTTTATTTCTATCAGGCTAGCTAGCACTTTCTGTGGGAAATGGCTTATTTTGTTTATTATGTTGGCCTTGGTTCGCCATGAGTTGTGTCATTTTTTGTTTGTCACTTTCTTTCGTTTAAAATACATATCATTCTGTTGGAACATCTCGATCCTGGATTTTGGTTTGGGGATCGGAGAGGGAACATGCTAATTTATCTTTGTATGTTGCACCCTGACCCCCTAGACAGGGGCGTAACAGACCAGTACAGTTATAGTACTTTGTACTTTGCCACATTTATCTTCTTCTTAGCAAGTGTCATGCATTCTGCTTCTCCAGCGTTTTTAAGAGCTGTTGATGATGTCAAATGCAGCTTACGGCCACACCGCTCTCTAAGCGCCCGATCTCGTCCGATCTCGGCAGCCAAATAGAGCCGGGCCTGGTTAGTACTTGGTAGGAAGACCGCCTGGGAATACCAGGTGCTGTAAGCTTTTTTGCTTGGGTTTACGGGCAGCACAAGCTGGTGTTACTGCCTATTTATTCATAGAAATTGTTCTATATTTTCATCAAATTTTGTTCTTTAATTGCTGTTTTGCTACTTTATTGGTTTGCCAACCATCGTGCTTCATTACTAGTAGACCATGTTACGGTCCTGGCCATATGTGTTGTTTTTATTTTGTTGTTCTTATAGGTGCCCTGCCTGATTGGCCGGATTGGGGGGCAGTACAGGAAGCTGATTGGTCCATCTTACACTTCCTGGAGTTTTAAAAGTACGGTTCCCAACAGCTAGCGAGGCTCTTTCTGGCATCAGCACCTGTTTGCTGTTCTTGGTTTCCAAATCTTATTTAGCATTTTTGAATTGTTAGGTTTTGTGCCGTGGTTTTGTTTATAAATTGTATATTTTGTAAATAGTATTAAATCTGTAGGGGTGAACTGCCATTTTCTTTGGAGTGTTTTCACATTAGGGAGTTAGGGTTAGCGACTATCTTTTGGTTTGTTTATTTCTATCAGGCTAGCGAACACTTTCTGTGGGAAATGGCTTATTTTGTTTATTATGTTGGCCTTGGTTCGCCCTGAGTTGTAGTGTCATGTTTTGTTTGACACTTTCTTTCGTTTAAAATAAATATCATTCTGTTGGAACATCTCAATCCTGGATTTTAGTTTGAGGATCGGAGAGGGAACATGCAAATTTATCTTTGTATATTTCACCCTGACCCCCTAGACAGGGGCGTAACAGACCAGTACAGTTATAGTACTTTGTACTTTGCCACATTTATCTTCTTCTTAGCAAGTGTCATGCATTCTGCTTCTCCAGCGTTTTTAGGAGCTGTTGATGATGTCAAATGCAGCTTACGGCCACACCGCTCTCTAAGCGCCCGATCTCGTCCGATCTCGGCAGCCAAATAGAGCCGGGCCTGGTTAGTACTTGGTAGGAAGACCGCCTGGGAATACCAGGTGCTGTAAGTTTTTTTGCTTGGGTTTACGGGCAGCACAAGCTGGTGTTACTGCCTATTTATTCATAGAAATTGTTCCATATTTTCATCAAATTTTGTTCTTTCATTGCTGTTTTGCTACTTTATTGGTTTGCCAACCATCGTGCTTCATTACTAGTAGACCATGTTACGGTCCTGGCCATATGTGTTGTTTTTATTTTCTTGTTCTTATAGGTGCCCTGCCTGATTGGCCGGATTGGGGGGCAGTACAGGAAGCTGATTGGTCCATCCTACACTTTCTGGAGTTTTAAAAGTACGGTTCCCAACAGCAAGCGAGGCTCTTTCTGGCATCAGCACCTGTTTGCTGTTCTTGGTTTCCAAACCTTATTTAGCATTTTTGAATTGTTAGGTTTTGTGACGTGGTTTTGTTATAAATTGTATATTTTGTAAATAGTATTAAATCTGTAGGGGTGAACTGCCATTTTCTTTGGACCGTTTTCACATTAGGGAGTTAGGGTTAGCGACTGTCTTTTGGTTTGTTTATTTCTATCAGGCTAGCTAGCACTTTCTGTGGGAAATGGCTTATTTTGTTTATTATGTTGGCCTTGGTTCGCCATGAGTTGTGTCATTTTTTGTTTGTCACTTTCTTTCGTTTAAAATAAATATCATTCTGTTGGAACATCTCGATCCTGGATTTTGGTTTGGGGATCGGAGAGGGAACATGCTAATTTATCTTTGTATGTTGCACCCTGACCCCCTAGACAGGGGCGTAACAGACCAGTACAGTTATAGTACTTTGTACTTTGCCACATTTATCTTCTTCTTAGCAAGTGTCATGCATTCTGCTTCTCCAGCGTTTTTAAGAGCTGTTGATGATGTCAAATGCAGCTTACGGCCCCACCGCTCTCTAAGCGCCCGATCTCGTCCGATCTCGGCAGCCAAATAGAGCCGGGCCTGGTTAGTACTTGGTAGGAAGACCGCCTGGGAATACCAGGTGCTGTAAGCTTTTTTGCTTGGGTTTACGGGCAGCACAAGCTGGTGTTACTGCCTATTTATTCATAGAAATTGTTCTATATTTTCATCAAATTTTGTTCTTTCATTGCTGTTTTGCTACTTTATTGGTTTGCCAACCATCGTGCTTCATTACTAGTAGACCATGTTACGGTCCTGGCCATATGTGTTGTTTTTATTTTCTTGTTCTTATAGGTGCCCTGCCTGATTGGCCGGATTGGGGGGCAGTACAGGAAGCTGATTGGTCCATCCTACACTTTCTGGAGTTTTAAAAGTACGGTTCCCAACAGCAAGCGAGGCTCTTTCTGGCATCAGCACCTGTTTGCTGTTCTTGGTTTCCAAACCTTATTTAGCATTTTTGAATTGTTAGGTTTTGTGACGTGGTTTTGTTATAAATTGTATATTTTGTAAATAGTATTAAATCTGTAGGGGTGAACTGCCATTTTCTTTGGACCGTTTTCATATTAGGGAGTTAGGGTTAGCGACTGTCTTTTGGTTTGTTTATTTCTATCAGGCTAGCTAGCACTTTCTGTGGGAAATGGCTTATTTTGTTTATTATGTTGGCCTTGGTTCGCCATGAGTTGTGTCATTTTTTGTTTGTCACTTTCTTTCGTTTAAAATAAATATCATTCTGTTGGAACATCTCGATCCTGGATTTTGGTTTGGGGATCGGAGAGGGAACATGCTAATTTATCTTTGTATGTTGCACCCTGACCCCCTACACAGGGGCGTAACAGACCAGTACAGTTATAGTACTTTGTACTTTGCCACATTTATCTTCTTCTTAGCAAGTGTCATGCATTCTGCTTCTCCAGCGTTTTTAAGAGCTGTTGATGATGTCAAATGCAGCTTACGGCCACACCGCTCTCTAAGCGCCCGATCTCGTCCGATCTCGGCAGCCAAATAGAGCTGGGCCTGGTTAGTACTTGGTAGGAAGACCGCCTGGGAATACCAGGTGCTGTAAGTTTTTTTGCTTGGGTTTACGGGCAGCACAAGCTGGTGTTACTGCCTATTTATTCATAGAAATTGTTCCATATTTTCATCAAATTTTGTTCTTTCATTGCTGTTTTGCTACTTTATTGGTTTGTCAACCATCGTGCTTCATTACTAGTAGACCATGTTACGGTCCTGGCCATATGTGTTGTTTTTATTTTGTTGTTCTTATAGGTGCCCTGCCTTATTGGCCGGATTGGGGGGCAGTACAAGAAGCTGATTGGTCCATCCTTCACTTCCTGGAGTTTTAAAAGTACGGTTCCCAACAGCTAGCGAGGCTCTTTCTGGCAGCAGCACCTGTTTGCTGTTCTTGGTTTCCAAACCTTATTTAGCATTTTTGAATTGTTAGGTTTTGTGCCGTGGTTTTGTTTATAAATTGTATATTTTGTAAATAGTATTAAATCTGTAGGGGTGAACTGCCATTTTCTTTGGAGTGTTTTCACATTAGGGAGTTAGGGTTAGCGACTATCTTTTGGTTTGTTTATTTCTATTAGGCTAGCTAACACTTTCTGTGGGAAATGGCTTATTTTGTTTATTATGTTGGCCTTGGTTCGCCCTGAGTTGTAGTGTCATGCTTTGTTTGACACTTTCTTTCGTTTAAAATAAATATCATTCTGTTGGAACATCTCAATCCTGGATTTTGGTTTGAGGATCGGAGAGGGAACATCCAAATTTATCTTTGTATGTTTCACCCTGACCCCCTAGACAGGGGCGTAACAGACCAGTACAGTTATAGTACTTTGTACTTTGCCATATTTATCTTCTTCTTAGCAAGTGTCATGCATTCTGCTTCTCCAGCGTTTTTAAGAGCTGTTGATGATGTCAAATGCAGCTTACGGCCACACCGCTCTCTAAGCGCCCGATCTCGTCCGATCTCGGCAGCCAAATAGAGCCGGGCCTGGTTAGTACTTGGTAGGAAGACCGCCTGGGAATACCAGGTGCTGTAAGCTTTTTTGCTTGGGTTTACGGGCAGCACAAGCTGGTGTTACTGCCTATTTATTCATAGAAATTGTTCTATATTTTCATCAAATTTTGTTCTTTCATTGCTGTTTTGCTACTTTATTGGTTTGCCAACCATCGTGCTTCATTACTAGTAGACCATGTTACGGTCCTGGCCATATGTGTTGTTTTTATTTTGTTGTTCTTATAGGTGCCCTGCCTGATTGGCCGGATTGGGGGGCAGTACAGGAAGCTGATTGGTCCATCCTACACTTCCTGGAGTTTTAAAAGTACGGTTCCCAACAGCTAGCGAGGCTCTTTCTGGCATCAGCACCTGTTTGCTGTTCTTGGTTTCCAAACCTTATTTAGCATTTTTGAATTGTTAGGTTTTGTGCCGTGGTTTTGTTTATAAATTGTATATTTTGTAAATAGTATTAAATCTGTAGGGGTGAACTGCCATTTTCTTTGGAGTGTTTTCACATTAGGGAGTTAGGGTTAGCGACTATCTTTTGGTTTGTTTATTTCTATCAGGCTAGCTAGCACTTTCTGTGGGAAATGGCTTATTTTGTTTATTATGTTGGCCTTGGTTCGCCCTGAGTTGTAGAGTCATGTTTTGTTTGACACTTTCTTTCGTTTAAAATAAATATCATTCTGTTGGAACATCTCGATCCTGGATTTTGGTTTGGGGATCGGAGAGGGAACATGCTAATTTATCTTTGTATGTTGCACCCTGACCCCCTAGACAGGGGCGTAACAGACCAGTACAGTTATAGTACTTTGTACTTTGCCACATTTATCTTCTTCTTAGCAAGTGTCATGCATTCTGCTTCTCCAGCGTTTTTAAGAGCTGTTGATGATGTCAAATGCAGCTTACGGCCCCACCGCTCTCTAAGCGCCCGATCTCGTCCGATCTCGGCAGCCAAATAGAGCCGGGCCTGGTTAGTACTTGGTAGGAAGACCGCCTGGGAATACCAGGTGCTGTAAGCTTTTTTGCTTGGGTTTACGGGCAGCACAAGCTGGTGTTACTGCCTATTTATTCATAGAAATTGTTCTATATTTTCATCAAATTTTGTTCTTTCATTGCTGTTTTGCTACTTTATTGGTTTGCCAACCATCGTGCTTCATTACTAGTAGACCATGTTACGGTCCTGGCCATATGTGTTGTTTTTATTTTCTTGTTCTTATAGGTGCCCTGCCTGATTGGCCGGATTGGGGGGCAGTACAGGAAGCTGATTGGTCCATCCTACACTTCCTGGAGTTTTAAAAGTACGGTTCCCAACAGCAAGCGAGGCTCTTTCTGGCATCAGCACCTGTTTGCTGTTCTTGGTTTCCAAACCTTATTTAGCATTTTTGAATTGTTAGGTTTTGTGACGTGGTTTTGTTATGAATTGTATATTTTGTAAATAGTATTAAATCTGTAGGGGTGGACTGCCATTTTCTTTTGATTGTTTTCACTTGTTTTCACATTAAGGAGTTAGGGTTAGCGACTGTCTTTTGGTTTGTTTATTTCTATCAGGCTAGCTAGCACTTTCTGTGGGAAATGGCTTATTTTGTTTATTATGTTGGCCTGGGTTCGCCCTGAGTTGTAGTGTCATGTTTTATTTGACACTTTCTTTCGTTTAAAATAAATATCATTCTGTTGGAACATCTCGATCCTGGATTTTGGTTTGGGGATCGGAGAGGGAACATGCTAATTTATCTTTGTATGTTGCACCCTGACCCCCTAGACAGGGGCGTAACAGACCAGTACAGTTATAGTACTTTGTACTTTGCCACATTTATCTTCTTCTTAGCAAGTGTCATGCATTCTGCTTCTCCAGCGTTTTTAAGAGCTGTTGATGATGTCAAATGCAGCTTACGGCCCCACCGCTCTCTAAGCGCCCGATCTCGTCCGATCTCGGCAGCCAAATAGAGCCGGGCCTGGTTAGTACTTGGTAGGAAGACCGCCTGGGAATACCAGGTGCTGTAAGCTTTTTTGCTTGGGTTTACGGGCAGCACAAGCTGGTGTTACTGCCTATTTATTCATAGAAATTGTTCTATATTTTCATCAAATTTTGTTCTTTCATTGCTGTTTTGCTACTTTATTGGTTTGCCAACCATCGTGCTTCATTACTAGTAGACCATGTTACGGTCCTGGCCATATGTGTTGTTTTTATTTTCTTGTTCTTCTAGGTGCCCTGCCTGATTGGCCGGATTGGGGGGCAGTACAGGAAGCTGATTGGTCCATCCTACACTTCCTGGAGTTTTAAAAGTACGGTTCCCAACAGCTAGCGAGGCTCTTTCTGGCATCAGCACCTGTTTGCTGTTCTTGGTTTCCAAACCTTATTTAGCATTTTTGAATTGTTAGGTTTTGTGCCGTGGTTTTGTTTATAAATTGTATATTTTGTAAATAGTATTAAATCTGTAGGGGTGAACTGCCATTTTCTTTGGAGTGTTTTCACATTAGGGAGTTAGGGTTAGCGACTATCTTTTGGTTTGTTTATTTCTATCAGGCTAGCTAACACTTTCTGTGGGAAATGGCTTATTTTGTTTATTATGTTGGCCTTGGTTCGCCCTGAGTTGTAGTGTCATGTTTTGTTTGACACTTTCTTTCGTTTAAAATAAATATCATTCTGTTGGAACATCTCAATCCTGGATTTTGGTTTGAGGATCGGAGAGGGAACATCCAAATTTATCTTTGTATGTTTCACCCTGACCCCCTAGACAGGGGCGTAACAGACCAGTACAGTTATAGTACTTTGTACTTTGCCATATTTATCTTCTTCTTAGCAAGTGTCATGCATTCTGCTTCTCCAGCGTTTTTAAGAGCTGTTGATGATGTCAAATGCAGCTTACGGCCACACCGCTCTCTAAGCGCCCGATCTCGTCCGATCTCGGCAGCCAAATAGAGCCGGGCCTGGTTAGTACTTGGTAGGAAGACCGCCTGGGAATACCAGGTGCTGTAAGCTTTTTTGCTTGGGTTTACGGGCAGCACAAGCTGGTGTTACTGCCTATTTATTCATAGAAATTGTTCTATATTTTCATCAAATTTTGTTCTTTCATTGCTGTTTTGCTACTTTATTGGTTTGCCAACCATCGTGCTTCATTACTAGTAGACCATGTTACGGTCCTGGCCATATGTGTTGTTTTTATTTTGTTGTTCTTATAGGTGCCCTGCCTGATTGGCCGGATTGGGGGGCAGTACAGGAAGCTGATTGGTCCATCCTACACTTCCTGGAGTTTTAAAAGTACGGTTCCCAACAGCAAGCGAGGCTCTTTCTGGCATCAGCACCTGTTTGCTGTTCTTGGTTTCCAAACCTTATTTAGCATTTTTGAATTGTTAGGTTTTGTGACGTGGTTTTGTTATAAATTGTATATTTTGTAAATAGTATTAAATCTGTAGGGGTGGACTGCCATTTTCTTTTGATTGTTTTCACTTGTTTTCACATTAAGGAGTTAGGGTTAGCGACTGTCTTTTGGTTTGTTTATTTCTATCAGGCTAGCTAGCACTTTCTGTGGGAAATGGCTTATTTTGTTTATTATGTTGGCCTGGGTTCGCCCTGAGTTGTAGTGTCATGTTTTGTTTGACACTTTCTTTCGTTTAAAATAAATATCATTCTGTTGGAACATCTCGATCCTGGATTTTGGTTTGGGGATCGGAGAGGGAACATGCTAATTTATCTTTGTATGTTGCACCCTGACCCCCTAGACAGGGGCGTAACAGACCAGTACAGTTATAGTACTTTGTACTTTGCCACATTTATCTTCTTCTTAGCAAGTGTCATGCATTCTGCTTCTCCAGCGTTTTTAAGAGCTGTTGATGATGTCAAATGCAGCTTACGGCCCCACCGCTCTCTAAGCGCCCGATCTCGTCCGATCTCGGCAGCCAAATAGAGCCGGGCCTGGTTAGTACTTGGTAGGAAGACCGCCTGGGAATACCAGGTGCTGTAAGCTTTTTTGCTTGGGTTTACGGGCAGCACAAGCTGGTGTTACTGCCTATTTATTCATAGAAATTGTTCTATATTTTCATCAAATTTTGTTCTTTCATTGCTGTTTTGCTACTTTATTGGTTTGCCAACCATCGTGCTTCATTAGTAGTAGACCATGTTACGGTCCTGGCCATATGTGTTGTTTTTATTTTCTTGTTCTTATAGGTGCCCTGCCTGATTGGCCGGATTGGGGGGCAGTACAGGAAGCTGATTGGTCCATCCTACACTTCCTGGAGTTTTAAAAGTACGGTTCCCAACAGCTAGCGAGGCTCTTTCTGGCATCAGCACCTGTTTGCTGTTCTTGGTTTCCAAACCTTATTTAGCATTTTTGAATTGTTAGGTTTTGTGCCGTGGTTTTGTTTATAAATTGTATATTTTGTAAATAGTATTAAATCTGTAGGGGTGAACTGCCATTTTCTTTGGAGTGTTTTCACATTAGGGAGTTAGGGTTAGCGACTATCTTTTGGTTTGTTTATTTCTATCAGGCTAGCTAACACTTTCTGTGGGAAATGGCTTATTTTGTTTATTATGTTGGCCTTGGTTCGCCCTGAGTTGTAGTGTCATGTTTTGTTTGACACTTTCTTTCGTTTAAAATAAATATCATTCTGTTGGAACATCTCAATCCTGGATTTTGGTTTGAGGATCGGAGAGGGAACATGCAAATTTATCTTTGTATGTTTCACCCTGACCCCCTAGACAGGGGCGTAACAGACCAGTACAGTTATAGTACTTTGTACTTTGCCACATTTATCTTCTTATTAGCATGTGTCATGCATTCTGCTTATCCAGCGTTTTTAGGAGCTGTTGATGATGTCAAATGCAGCTTACGGCCACACCGCTCTGTAAGCGCCCGATCTCGTCCGATCTCGGCAGCCAAATAGAGCTGGGCCTGGTTAGTACTTGGTAGGAAGACCGCCTGGGAATACCAGGTGCTGTAAGCTTTTTTGCTTGGGTTTACGGGCAGCACAAGCTGGTGTTACTGCCTATTTATTCATAGAAATTGTTCTATATTTTCATCAAATTTTGTTCTTTAATTGCTGTTTTGCTACTTTATTGGTTTGCCAACCATCGTGCTTCATTACTAGTAGACCATGTTACGGTCCTGGCCATATGTGTTGTTTTTATTTTGTTGTTCTTATAGGTGCCCTGCCTGATTGGCCGGATTGGGGGGCAGTACAGGAAGCTGATTGGTCCATCCTACACTTCCTGGAGTTTTAAAAGTACGGTTCCCAACAGCTAGCGAGGCTCTTTCTGGCATCAGCACATGTTTGCTGTTCTTGGTTTCCAAACCTTATTTAGCATTTTTGAATTGTTAGGTTTTGTGCCGTGGTTTTGTTTATAAATTGTATATTTTGTAAATAGTATTAAATCTGTAGGGGTGAACTGCCATTTTCTTTGGAGTGTTTTCACATTAGGGAGTTAGGGTTAGCGACTGTCTTTTGGTTTGTTTATTTCTATCAGGCTAGCTAGCACTTTCTGTGGGAAATGGCTTATTTTGTTTATTATGTTGGCCTTGGTTCGCCCTGAGTTGTAGAGTCATGTTTTGTTTGACACTTTCTTTCGTTTAAAATAAATATCATTCTGTTGGAACATCTCGATCCTGGATTTTGGTTTGGGGATCGGAGAGGGAACATGCTAATTTATCTTTGTATGTTGCACCCTGACCCCCTAGACAGGGGCGTAACAGACCAGTACAGTTATAGTACTTTGTACTTTGCCACATTTATCTTCTTCTTAGCAAGTGTCATGCATTCTGCTTCTCCAGCGTTTTTAAGAGCTGTTGATGATGTCAAATGCAGCTTACGGCCACACCGCTCTCTAAGCGCCCGATCTCGTCCGATCTCGGCAGCCAAATAGAGCCGGGCCTGGTTAGTACTTGGTAGGAAGACCGCCTGGGAATACCAGGTGCTGTAAGCTTTTTTGCTTGGGTTTACGGGCAGCACAAGCTGGTGTTACTGCCTATTTATTCATAGAAATTGTTCTATATTTTCATCAAATTTTGTTCTTTCATTGCTGTTTTGCTACTTTATTGGTTTGCCAACCATCGTGCTTCATTACTAGTAGACCATGTTACGGTCCTGGCCATATGTGTTGTTTTTATTTTGTTGTTCTTATAGGTGCCCTGCCTGATTGGCCGGATTGGGGGGCAGTACAGGAAGCTGATTGGTCCATCTTACACTTCCTGGAGTTTTAAAAGTACGGTTCCCAACAGCTAGCGAGGCTCTTTCTGGCATCAGCACCTGTTTGCTGTTCTTGGTTTCCAAACCTTATTTAGCATTTTTGAATTGTTAGGTTTTGTGCCGTGGTTTTGTTTATAAATTGTATATTTTGTAAATAGTATTAAATCTGTAGGGGTGAACTGCCATTTTCTTTGGAGTGTTTTCACATTAGGGAGTTAGGGTTAGCGACTATCTTTTGGTTTGTTTATTTCTATCAGGCTAGCGAACACTTTCTGTGGGAAATGGCTTATTTTGTTTATTATGTTGGCCTTGGTTCGCCCTGAGTTGTAGTGTCATGTTTTGTTTGACACTTTCTTTCGTTTAAAATAAATATCATTCTGTTGGAACATCTCGATCCTGGATTATGGTTTGGAGACGGGAGAGGGAACATCCTAATTTATCTTTGTATGTTGCACCCTGACCCCCTAGACAGGGGCGTATCAGACCAGTACAGTTATAGTACTTTGTACTTTGCCACATTTATCTTCTTCTTAGCAAGTGTCATGCATTCTGCTTCTCCAGCGTTTTTAAGAGCTGTTGATGATGTCAAATGCAGCTTACGGCCACACCGCTCTCTAAGCGCCCGATCTCGTCCGATCTCGGCAGCCAAATAGAGCCGGGCCTGGTTAGTACTTGGTAGGAAGACCGCCTGGGAATACCAGGTGCTGTAAACTTTTTTGCTTGGGTTTACGGGCAGCACAAGCTGGTGTTACTGCCTATTTATTCATAGAAATTGTTCTATATTTTCATCAAATTTTGTTCTTTCATTGCTGTTTTGCTACTTTATTGGTTTGCCAACCATCGTGCTTCATTACTAGTAGACCATGTTACGGTCCTGGCCATATGTGTTGTTTTTATTTTCTTGTTCTTATAGGTGCCCTGCCTGATTGGCCGGATTGGGGGGCAGTACAGGAAGCTGATTGGTCCATCCTACACTTCCTGGAGTTTTAAAAGTACGGTTCCCAACAGCAAGCGAGGCTCTTTCTGGCATCAGCACCTGTTTGCTGTTCTTGGTTTCCAAACCTTATTTAGCATTTTTGAATTGTTAGGTTTTGTGACGTGGTTTTGTTATAAATTGTATATTTTGTAAATAGTATTAAATCTGTAGGGGTGAACTGCCATTTTCTTTGGACCGTTTTCACATTAGGGAGTTAGGGTTAGCGACTGTCTTTTGGTTTGTTTATTTCTATTAGGCTAGCTAACACTTTCTGTGGGAAATGGCTTATTTTGTTTATTATGTTGGCCTTGGTTCGCCCTGAGTTGTAGTGTCATGTTTTGTTTGACACTTTCTTTCGTTTAAAATAAATATCATTCTGTTGGAACATCTCAATCCTGGATTTTGGTTTGAGGATCGGAGAGGGAACATCCAAATTTATCTTTGTATGTTTCACCCTGACCCCCTAGACAGGGGCGTAACAGACCAGTACAGTTATAGTACTTTGTACTTTGCCATATTTATCTTCTTCTTAGCAAGTGTCATGCATTCTGCTTCTCCAGCGTTTTTAAGAGCTGTTGATGATGTCAAATGCAGCTTACGGCCACACCGCTCTCTAAGCGCCCGATCTCGTCCGATCTCGGCAGCCAAATAGAGCCGGGCCTGGTTAGTACTTGGTAGGAAGACCGCCTGGGAATACCAGGTGCTGTAAGCTTTTTTGCTTGGGTTTACGGGCAGCACAAGCTGGTGTTACTGCCTATTTATTCATAGAAATTGTTCTATATTTTCATCAAATTTTGTTCTTTCATTGCTGTTTTGCTACTTTATTGGTTTGCCAACCATCGTGCTTCATTACTAGTAGACCATGTTACGGTCCTGGCCATATGTGTTGTTTTTATTTTCTTGTTCTTATAGGTGCCCTGCCTGATTGGCCGGATTGGGGGGCAGTACAGGAAGCTGATTGGTCCATCCTACACTTCCTGGAGTTTTAAAAGTACGGTTCCCAACAGCTAGCGAGGCTCTTTCTGGCATCAGCACCTGTTTGCTGTTCTTGGTTTCCAAACCTTATTTAGCATTTTTGAATTGTTAGGTTTTGTGCCGTGGTTTTGTTTATAAATTGTATATTTTGTAAATAGTATTAAATCTGTAGGGGTGAACTGCCATTTTCTTTGGAGTGTTTTCACATTAGGGAGTTAGGGTTAGCGACTATCTTTTGGTTTGTTTATTTCTATCAGGCTAGCTAACACTTTCTGTGGGAAATGGCTTATTTTGTTTATTATGTTGGCCTTGGTTCGCCCTGAGTTGTAGTGTCATGTTTTGTTTGACACTTTCTTTCGTTTAAAGTAAATATCATTCTGTTGGAACATCTCAATCCTGGATTTTGGTTTGAGGATCGGAGAGGGAACATGCAAATTTATCTTTGTATGTTTCACCCTGACCCCCTAGACAGGGGCGTAACAGACCAGTACAGTTATAGTACTTTGTACTTTGCCACATTTATCTTCTTATTAGCATGTGTCATGCATTCTGCTTATCCAGCGTTTTTAGGAGCTGTTGATGATGTCAAATGCAGCTTACGGCCACACCGCTCTCTAAGCGCCAGATCTCGTCCGATCTCGGCAGCCAAATAGAGCTGGGCCTGGTTAGTACTTGGTAGGAAGACCGCCTGGGAATACCAGGTGCTGTAAGCTTTTTTGCTTGGGTTTACGGGCAGCACAAGCTGGTGTTACTGCCTATTTATTCATAGAAATTGTTCTATATTTTCATCAAATTTTGTTCTTTAATTGCTGTTTTGCTACTTTATTGGTTTGCCAACCATCGTGCTTCATTACTAGTAGACCATGTTACGGTCCTGGCCATATGTGTTGTTTTTATTTTGTTGTTCTTATAGGTGCCCTGCCTGATTGGCCGGATTGGGGGGCAGTACAGGAAGCTGATTGGTCCATCCTACACTTCCTGGAGTTTTAAAAGTACGGTTCCCAACAGCTAGCGAGGCTCTTTCTGGCATCAGCACCTGTTTGCTGTTCTTGGTTTCCAAACCTTATTTAGCATTTTTGAATTGTTAGGTTTTGTGCCGTGGTTTTGTTTATAAATTGTATATTTTGTAAATAGTATTAAATCTGTAGGGGTGAACTGCCATTTTCTTTGGAGTGTTTTCACATTAGGGAGTTAGGGTTAGCGACTGTCTTTTGGTTTGTTTATTTCTATCAGGCTAGCTAGCACTTTCTGTGGGAAATGGCTTATTTTGTTTATTATGTTGGCCTTGGTTCGCCCTGAGTTGTAGAGTCATGTTTTGTTTGACACTTTCTTTCGTTTAAAATAAATATCATTCTGTTGGAACATCTCGATCCTGGATTTTGGTTTGGGGATCGGAGAGGGAACATGCTAATTTATCTTTGTATGTTGCACCCTGACCCCCTAGACAGGGGCGTAACAGACCAGTACAGTTATAGTACTTTGTACTTTGCCACATTTATCTTCTTCTTAGCAAGTGTCATGCATTCTGCTTCTCCAGCGTTTTTAAGAGCTGTTGATGATGTCAAATGCAGCTTACGGCCCCACCGCTCTCTAAGCGCCCGATCTCGTCCGATCTCGGCAGCCAAATAGAGCCGGGCCTGGTTAGTACTTGGTAGGAAGACCGCCTGGGAATACCAGGTGCTGTAAGCTTTTTTGCTTGGGTTTACGGGCAGCACAAGCTGGTGTTACTGCCTATTTATTCATAGAAATTGTTCTATATTTTCATCAAATTTTGTTCTTTCATTGCTGTTTTGCTACTTTATTGGTTTGCCAACCATCGTGCTTCATTACTAGTAGACCATGTTACGGTCCTGGCCATATGTGTTGTTTTTATTTTCTTGTTCTTATAGGTGCCCTGCCTGATTGGCCGGATTGGGGGGCAGTACAGGAAGCTGATTGGCCCATCCTACACTTCCTGGAGTTTTAAAAGTACGGTTCCCAACAGCAAGCGAGGCTCTTTCTGGCATCAGCACCTGTTTGCTGTTCTTGGTTTCTAAACCTTATTTAGCATTTTTGAATTGTTAGGTTTTGTGACGTGGTTTTGTTATAAATTGTATATTTTGTAAATAGTAATTAATCTGTAGGGGTGAACTGCCATTTTTTTGGACCGTTTTCACATTAGGGAGTTAGGGTTAGCGACTGTCTTTTGGTTTGTTTATTTCTATCAGGCTAGCTAGCACTTTCTGTGGGAAATGGCTTATTTTGTTTATTATGTTGGCCTTGGTTCGCCATGAGTTGTGTCATTTTTTGTTTGTCACTTTCTTTCGTTTAAAATAAATATCATTCTGTTGGAACATCTCGATCCTGGATTTTGGTTTGGGGATCGGAGAGGGAACATGCTAATTTATCTTTGTATGTTGCACCCTGACCCCCTAGACAGGGGCGTAACAGACCAGTACAGTTATAGTACTTTGTACTTTGCCACATTTATCTTCTTCATTAGCAAGTGTCATGCATTCTGCTTCTCCAGCGTTTTTAAGAGCTGTTGATGATGTCAAATGCAGCTTACGGCCCCACCGCTCTCTAAGCGCTCGATCTCGTCCGATCTCGGCAGCCAAATAGAGCCGGGCCTGGTTAGTACTTGGTAGGAAGACCGCCTGGGAATACCAGGTGCTGTAAGCTTTTTTGCTTGGGTTTACGGGCAGCACAAGCTGGTGTTACTGCCTATTTATTCATAGAAATTGTTCTATATTTTCATCAAATTTTGTTCTTTCATTGCTGTTTTGCTACTTTATTGGTTTGCCAACCATCGTGCTTCATTACTAGTAGACCATGTTACGGTCCTGGCCATATGTGTTGTTTTTATTTTGTTGTTCTTATAGGTGCCCTGCCTGATTGGCCGGATTGGGGGGCAGTACAGGAAGCTGATTGGTCCATCCTACACTTCCTGGAGTTTTAAAAGTACGGTTCCCAACAGCTAGCGAGGCTCTTTCTGGCATCAGCACCTGTTTGCTGGTCTTGGTTTCCAAACCTTATTTAGCATTTTTGAATTGTTAGGTTTTGTGCCGTGGTTTTGTTTATAAATTGTATATTTTGTAAATAGTATTAAATCTGTAGGGGTGAACTGCCATTTTCTTTGGACTGTTTTCACATTAGGGAGTTATGGTTAGCGACTGTCTTTTGGTTTGTTTATTTCTATCAGGCTAGCTAGCACTTTCTGTGGGAAATGGCTTATTTTGTTTATTATGTTGGCCTTGGTTCGCCCTGAGTTGTAGTGTCATGTTTTGTTTGACACTTTCTTTCGTTTAAAATAAATATCATTCTGTTGGAACATCTCGATCCTGGATTTTGGTTTGGGGATCGGAGAGGGAACATGCTAATTTATCTTTGTATGTTGCACCCTGACCCCCTAGACAGGGGCGTAACAGACCAGTACAGTTATAGTACTTTGTACTTTGCCACATTTATCTTCTTCTTAGCAAGTGTCATGCATTCTGCTTCTCCAGCGTTTTTAAGAGCTGTTGATGATGTCAAATGCAGCTTACGGCCACACTGCTCTCTAAGCGCCCGATCCCGTCCGATCTCAGCAGCCAAATATGGCCGGGCCTTGTTAGTACTTGGTAGGAAGACCGCCTGGGAATACCACGTGCTGTAAGCTTCTTTGCTTGGGTTTACGGGCAGCACAAGCTGGTGTTACTGCCTATTTATTCATAGAAATTGTTCTATATTTTCATCAAATTTTGTTCTTTCATTGCTGTTTTGCTACTTTATTGGTTTGCCAACCATCGTGCTTCATTACTAGTAGACCATGTTACGGTCCTGGCCATATGTGTTGTTTTTATTTTGTTGTTCTTATAGGTGCCCTGCCTGATTGGCCGGATTGGGGGGCAGTACAGGAAGCTGATTGGTCCATCCTACACTTCCTGGAGTTTTAAAAGTACGGTTCCCAACAGCTAGCGAGGCTCTTTCTGGCATCAGCACCTGTTTGCTGTTCTTGGTTTCCAAACCTTATTTAGCATTTTTGAATTGTTAGGTTTTGTGCCGTGGTTTTGTTTATAAATTGTATATTTTGTAAATAGTATTAAATCTGTAGGGGTGAACTGCCATTTTCTTTGGAGTGTTTTCACATTAGGGAGTTAGGGTTAGCGACTATCTTTTGGTTTGTTTATTTCTATCAGGCTAGCTAACACTTTCTGTGGGAAATGGCTTATTTTGTTTATTATGTTGGCCTTGGTTCGCCCTGAGTTGTAGTGTCATGTTTTGTTTGACACTTTCTTTCGTTTAAAATAAATATCATTCTGTTGGAACATCTCAATCCTGGATTTTGGTTTGAGGATCGGAGAGGGAACATCCAAATTTATCTTTGTATGTTTCACCCTGACCCCCTAGACAGGGGCGTAACAGACCAGTACAGTTATAGTACTTTGTACTTTGCCACATTTATCTTCTTCTTAGCAAGTGTCATGCATTCTGCTTCTCCAGCGTTTTTAGGAGCTGTTGATGATGTCAAATGCAGCTTACGGCCACACCGCTCTCTAAGCGCCCGATCTCGTCCGATCTCGGCAGCCAAATAGAGCCGGGCCTGGTTAGTACTTGGTAGGAAGACCGCCTGGGAATACCAGGTGCTGTAAGCTTTTTTGCTTGGGTTTACGGGCAGCACAAGCTGGTGTTACTGCCTATTTATTCATAGAAATTGTTCTATATTTTCATCAAATTTTGTTCTTTCATTGCTGTTTTGCTACTTTATTGGTTTGCCAACCATCGTGCTTCATTACTAGTAGACCATGTTACGGTCCTGGCCATATGTGTTGTTTTTATTTTCTTGTTCTTATAGGTGCCCTGCCTGATTGGCCGGATTGGGGGGCAGTACAGGAAGCTGATTGGTCCATCCTACACTTCCTGGAGTTTTAAAAGTACGGTTCCCAACAGCTAGCGAGGCTCTTTCTGGCATCAGCACCTGTTTGCTGTTCTTGGTTTCCAAACCGTATTTAGCATTTTTGAATTGTTAGGTTTTGTGCCGTGGTTTTGTTTATAAATTGTATATTTTGTAAATAGTATTAAATCTGTAGGGGTGAACTGCCATTTTCTTTGGACTGTTTTCACATTAGGGAGTTATGGTTAGCGACTGTCTTTTGGTTTGTTTATTTCTATCAGGCTAGCTAGCACTTTCTGTGGGAAATGGCTTATTTTGTTTATTATGTTGGCCTTGGTTCGCCCTGAGTTGTAGTGTCATGTTTTGTTTGACACTTTCTTTCGTTTAAAACAAATATCATTCTGTTGGAACATCTCGATCCTGGATTATGGTTTGGAGACCGGAGAGGGAACATCCTAATTTATCTTTGTATGTTGCACCCTGACCCCCTAGACAGGGGCGTAACAGACCAGTACAGTTATAGTACTTTGTACTTTGCCACATTTATCTTCTTCTTAGCAAGTGTCATGCATTCTGCTTCTCCAGCGTTTTTAAGAGCTGTTGATGATGTCAAATGCAGCTTACGGCCACACCGCTCTCTAAGCGCCCGATCTCGTCCGATCTCGGCAGCCAAATAGAGCCGGGCCTGGTTAGTACTTGGTAGGAAGACCGCCTGGGAATACCAGGTGCTGTAAGCTTTTTTGCTTGGGTTTACGGGCAGCACAAGCTGGTGTTACTGCCTATTTATTCATAGAAATTGTTCTATATTTTCATCAAATTTTGTTCTTTCATTGCTGTTTTGCTACTTTATTGGTTTGCCAACCATCGTGCTTCATTACTAGTAGACCATGTTACGGTCCTGGCCATATGTGTTGTTTTTATTTTCTTGTTCTTATAGGTGCCCTGCCTGATTGGCCGGATTGGGGGGCAGTACAGGAAGCTGATTGGTCCATCCTACACTTCCTGGAGTTTTAAAAGTACGGTTCCCAACAGCTAGCGAGGCTCTTTCTGGCATCAGCACCTGTTTGCTGTTCTTGGTTTCCAAACCTTATTTAGCATTTTTGAATTGTTAGGTTTTGTGCCGTGGTTTTGTTTATAAATTGTATATTTTGTAAATAGTATTAAATCTGTAGGGGTGGACTGCCATTTTCTTTTGATTGTTTTCTCTTATTTTAACATTAGGGAGTTAGGGTTAGCGACTGTCTTTTGGTTTGTTTATTTCTATCAGGCTAGCTAGCACTTTCTGTGGGAAATGGCTTATTTTGTTTATTATGTTGGCCTTGGTTCGCCCTGAGTTGTAGTGTCATGTTTTGTTTGACACTTTCTTTCGTTTAAAATAAATATCATTCTGTTGGAACATCTCGATCCTGGATTTTGGTTTGGGGATCGGAGAGGGAACATGCTAATTTATCTTTGTATGTTGCACCCTGAGCCCCTAGACAGGGGCGTAACACACCAGTACAGTTATAGTACTTTGTACTTTGCCACATTTATCTTCTTCTTAGCAAGTGTCATGCATTCTGCTTCTCCAGCGTTTTTAAGAGCTGTTGATGATGTCAAATGCAGCTTACGGCCACACCGCTCTCTGAGCGCCCGATCTCGTCCGATCTCGGCAGCCAAATAGGGCCGGGCCTGGTTAGTACTTGGTAGGAAGACCGCCTGGGAATACCACGTGCTGTAAGCTTCTTTGCTTGGGTTTACGGGCAGCACAAGCTGGTGTTACTGCCTATTTATTCATAGAAATTGTTCTATATTTTCATAAAATTTTGTTCTTTCATTGCTGTTTTGCTACTTTATTGGTTTGCCAACCATCGTGCTTCATTACTAGTAGACCATGTTACGGTCCTGGCCATATGTGTTGTTTTTATTTTCTTGTTCTTATAGGTGCCCTGCCTGATTGGCCGGATTGGGGGGCAGTACAGGAAGCTGATTGGTCCATCCTACACTTCCTGGAGTTTTAAAAGTACGGTTCCCAACAGCTAGCGAGGCTCTTTCTGGCATCAGCACCTGTTTGCTGTTCTTGGTTTCCAAACCTTATTTAGCATTTTTGAATTGTTAGGTTTTGTGCCGTGGTTTTGTTTATAAATTGTATATTTTGTAAATAGTATTAAATCTGTAGGGGTGAACTGCCATTTTTTTTGGACTGTTTTCACATTAGGGAGTTAGGGTTAGCGACTGTCTTTTGGTTTGTTTATTTCTATCAGGCTAGCTAGCACTTTCTGTGGGAAATGGCTTATTTTGTTTATTATGTTGGCCTTGGTTCGCCCTGAGTTGTAGTGTCATGTTTTGTTTGACACTTTCTTTCGTTTAAAATAAATATCATTCTGTTGGAACATCTCGATCCTGGATTATGGTTTGGAGACCGGAGAGGGAACATCCTAATTTATCTTTGTATGTTGCACCCTGACCCCCTAGACAGGGGCGTAACAGACCAGTACAGTTATAGTACTTTGTACTTTGCCACATTTATCTTCTTCTTAGCAAGTGTCATGCATTCTGCTTCTCCAGCGTTTTTAAGAGCTGTTGATGATGTCAAATGCAGCTTACGGCCACACCGCTCTCTAAGCGCCCGATCTCGTCCGATCTCGGCAGCCAAATAGAGCCGGGCCTGGTTAGTACTTGGTAGGAAGACCGCCTGGGAATACCAGGTGCTGTAAGCTTTTTTGCTTGGGTTTACGGGCAGCACAAGCTGGTGTTACTGCCTATTTATTCATAGAAATTGTTCCATATTTTCATCAAATTTTGTTCTTTCATTGCTGTTTTGCTACTTTATTGGTTTGTCAACCATCGTGCTTCATTACTAGTAGACCATGTTACGGTCCTGGGCATATGTGTTGTTTTTATTTTCTTGTTCTTATAGGTGCCCTGCCTGATTGGCCGGATTGGGGGGCAGTACAGGAAGCTGATTGGTCCATCCTACACTTCCTGGAGTTTTAAAAGTACGGTTCCCAACAGCTAGCGAGGCTCTTTCTGGCATCAGCACCTGTTTGCTGTTCTTGGTTTCCAAACCTTATTTAGCATTTTTGAATTGTTAGGTTTTGTGCCGTGGTTTTGTTTATAAATTGTATATTTTGTAAATAGTATTAAATCTGTAGGGGTGGACTGCCATTTTCTTTTGATTGTTTTCTCTTGTTTTCACATTAAGGAGTTAGGGTTAGCGACTATCTTTTGGTTTGTTTATTTCTATCAGGCTAGCTAGCACTTTCTGTGGGAAATGGCTTATTTTGTTTATTATGTTGGCCTTGGTTCGCCCTGAGTTGTAGTGTCATGTTTTGTTTGACACTTTCTTTCGTTTAAAATAAATATCATTCTGTTGGAACATCTCAATCCTGGATTTTGGTTTGAGGATCGGAGAGGGAACATGCAAATTTATCTTTGTATGTTTCACCCTGACCCCCTAGACAGGGGCGTAACAGACCAGTACAGTTATAGTACTTTGTACTTTGCCACATTTATCTTCTTCTTAGCAAGTGTCATGCATTCTGCTTCTCTAGCGTTTTTAAGAGCTGTTGATAATGTCAAATGCAGCTTACGGCCACACCGCTCTCTAAGCGCCCGATCTCGTCCGATCTCGGCAGCCAAATAGAGCCGGGCCTGGTTAGTACTTGGTAGGAAGACCGCCTGGGAATACCAGGTGCTGTAAGCTTTTTTGCTTGGGTTTACGGGCAGCACAAGCTGGTGTTACTGCCTATTTATTCATAGAAATTGTTCTATATTTTCATCAAATTTTGTTCTTTCATTGCTGTTTTGCTACTTTATTGGTTTGCCAACCATCGTGCTTCATTACTAGTAGACCATGTTACGGTCCTGGCCATATGTGTTGTTTTTATTTTGTTGTTCTTATAGGTGCCCTGCCTGATTGGCCGGATTGAGGGGCAGTACAGGAAGCTTATTGGTCCATCCTACACTTCCTGGAGTTTTAAAAGTACGGTTCCCAACAGCTAGCGAGGCTCTTTCTGGCATCAGCACCTGTTTGCTGTTCTTGGTTTCCAAACCTTATTTAGCATTTTTGAATTGTTAGGTTTTGTGCCGTGGTTTTGTTTATAAATTGTATATTTTGTAAATAGTATTAAATCTGTAGGGGTGGACTGCCATTTTCTTTTGATTGTTTTCACTTGTTTTCACATTAAGGAGTTAGGGTTAGCGACTGTCTTTTGGTTTGTTTATTTCTATCAGGCTAGCTAGCACTTTCTGTGGGAAATGGCTTATTTTGTTTATTATGTTGGCCTTGGTTCGCCCTGAGTTGTAGTGTCATGTTTTGTTTGACACTTTCTTTCGTTTAAAATAAATATCATTCTGTTGGAACATCTCGATCCTGGATTTTGGTTTGGGGATCGGAGAGGGAACATGCTAATTTATCTTTGTATGTTGCACCCTGACCCCCTAGACAGGGGCGTAACAGACCAGTACAGTTATAGTACTTTGTACTTTGCCACATTTATCTTCTTCTTAGCAAGTGTCATGCATTCTGCTTCTCCAGCGTTTTTAAGAGCTGTTGATGATGTCAAATGCAGCTTACGGCCACACCGCTCTCTAAGCGCCCGATCCCGTCCGATCTCAGCAGCCAATTATGGCCGGGCCTTGTTAGTACTTGGTAGGAAGACCGCCTGGGAATACCACGTGCTGTAAGCTTCTTTGCTTGGGTTTACGGGCAGCACAAGCTGGTGTTACTGCCTATTTATTCATAGAAATTGTTCTATATTTTCATCAAATTTTGTTCTTTCATTGCTGTTTTGCTACTTTATTGGTTTGCCAACCATCGTGCTTCATTACTAGTAGACCATGTTACGGTCCTGGCCATATGTGTTGTTTTTATTTTCTTGTTCTTATAGGTGCCCTGCCTGATTGGCCGGATTGGGGGGCAGTACAGGAAGCTGATTGGTCCATCCTACACTTCCTGGAGTTTTAAAAGTACGGTTCCCAACAGCTAGCGAGGCTCTTTCTGGCATCAGCACCTGTTTGCTTTTCTTGGTTTCCAAACCTTATTTAGCATTTTTGAATTGTTAGGTTTTGTGCCGTGGTTTTGTTTATAAATTGTATATTTTGTAAATAGTATTAAATCTGTAGGGGTGAACTGCCATTTTCTTTGGAGTGTTTTCACATTAGGGAGTTAGGGTTAGCGACTATCTTTTGGTTTGTTTATTTCTATCAGGCTAGCTAACACTTTCTGTGGGAAATGGCTTATTTTGTTTATTATGTTGGCCTTGGTTCGCCCTGAGTTGTAGAGTCATGTTTTGTTTGACACTTTCTTTCGTTTAAAATAAATATCATTCTGTTGGAACATCTCAATCCTGGATTTTGGTTTGAGGATCGGAGAGGGAGCATCCAAATTTATCTTTGTATGTTTCACCCTGACCCCCTAGACAGGGGCGTAACAGACCAGTACAGTTATAGTACTTTGTACTTTGCCATATTTATCTTCTTCTTAGCAAGTGTCATGCATTCTGCTTCTCCAGCGTTTTTAAGAGCTGTTGATGATGTCAAATGCAGCTTACGGCCACACCGCTCTCTAAGCGCCCGATCTCGTCCGATCTCGGCAGCCAAATAGAGCCGGGCCTGGTTAGTACTTGGTAGGAAGACCGCCTGGGAATACCAGGTGCTGTAAGCTTTTTTGCTTGGGTTTACGGGCAGCACAAGCTGGTGTTACTGCCTATTTATTCATAGAAATTGTTCTATATTTTCATCAAATTTTGTTCTTTCATTGCTGTTTTGCTACTTTATTGGTTTGCCAACCATCGTGCTTCATTACTAGTAGACCATGTTACGGTCCTGGCCATATGTGTTGTTTTTATTTTCTTGTTCTTATAGGTGCCCTGCCTGATTGGCCGGATTGGGGGGCAGTACAGGAAGCTGATTGGTCCATCCTACACTTCCTGGAGTTTTAAAAGTACGGTTCCCAACAGCAAGCGAGGCTCTTTCTGGCATCAGCACCTGTTTGCTGTTCTTGGTTTCCAAACCTTATTTAGCATTTTTGAATTGTTAGGTTTTGTGACGTGGTTTTGTTATAAATTGTATATTTTGTAAATAGTATTAAATCTGTAGGGGTGAACTGCCATTTTCTTTGGACCGTTTTCACATTAGGGAGTTAGGGTTAGCGACTGTCTTTTGGTTTGTTTATTTCTATCAGGCTAGCTAGCACTTTCTGTGGGAAATGGCTTATTTTGTTTATTATGTTGGCCTTGGTTCGCCATGAGTTGTGTCATTTTTTGTTTGTCACTTTCTTTCGTTTAAAATAAATATCATTCTGTTGGAACATCTCGATCCTGGATTTTGGTTTGGGGATCGGAGAGGGAACATGCTAATTTATCTTTGTATGTTGCACCCTGACCCCCTAGACAGGGGTGTAACAGACCAGTACAGTTATAGTACTTTGTACTTTGCCACATTTATCTTCTTCTTAGCAAGTGTCATGCATTCTGCTTCTCCAGCGTTTTTAAGAGCTGTTGATGATGTCAAATGCAGCTTACGGCCCCACCACTCTCTAAGCGCCCGATCTCGTCCGATCTCGGCAGCCAAATAGAGCCGGGCCTGGTTAGTACTTGGTAGGAAGACCGCCTGGGAATACCAGGTGCTGTAAGCTTTTTTGCTTGGGTTTACGGGCAGCACAAGCTGGTGTTACTGCCTATTTATTCATAGAAATTGTTCTATATTTTCATCAAATTTTGTTCTTTCATTGCTGTTTTGCTACTTTATTGGTTTGCCAACCATCGTGCTTCATTACTAGTAGACCATGTTACGGTCCTGGCCATATGTGTTGTTTTTATTTTGTTGTTCTTATAGGTGCCCTGCCTGATTGGCCGGATTGGGGGGCAGTACAGGAAGCTGATTGGTCCATCCTACACTTCCTGGAGTTTTAAAAGTACGGTTCCCAACAGCTAGCGAGGCTCTTTCTGGCATCAGCACCTGTTTGCTGTTCTTGGTTTCCAAACCTTATTTAGCATTTTTGAATTGTTAGGTTTTGTGCCGTGGTTTTGTTTATAAATTGTATATTTTGTAAATAGTATTAAATCTGTAGGGGTGAACTGCCATTTTCTTTGGAGTGTTTTCACATTAGGGAGTTAGGGTTAGCGACTATCTTTTGGTTTGTTTATTTCTATCAGGCTAGCTAACACTTTCTGTGGGAAATGGCTTATTTTGTTTATTATGTTGGTCTTGGTTCGCCCTGAGTTGTAGTGTCATGTTTTGTTTGACACTTTCTTTCGTTTAAAATAAATATCATTCTGTTGGAACATCTCAATCCTGGATTTTGGTTTGAGGATCGGAGAGGGAACATGCAAATTTATCTTTGTATGTTTCACCCTGACCCCCTAGACAGGGGCGTAACAGACCAGTACAGTTATAGTACTTTGTACTTTGCCACATTTATCTTCTTCTTAGCAAGTGTCATGCATTCTGCTTATCCAGCGTTTTTAGGAGCTGTTGATGATGTCAAATGCAGCTTACGGCCACACCGCTCTCTAAGCGCCCGATCTCGTCCGATCTCGGCAGCCAAATAGAGCCGGGCCTGGTTAGTACTTGGTAGGAAGACTGCCTGGGAATACCAGGTGCTGTAAGTTTTTTTGCTTGGGTTTACGGGCAGCACAAGCTGGTGTTACTGCCTATTTATTCATAGAAATTGTTCCATATTTTCATCAAATTTTGTTCTTTCATTGCTGTTTTGCTACTTTATTGGTTTGTCAACCATCGTGCTTCATTACTAGTAGACCATGTTACGGTCCTGGCCATATGTGTTGTTTTTATTTTGTTGTTCTTATAGGTGCCCTGCCTTATTGGCCGGATTGGGGGGCAGTACAGGAAGCTGATTGGTCCATCCTTCACTTCCTGGAGTTTTAAAAGTACGGTTCCCAACAGCTAGCGAGGCTCTTTCTGGCAGCAGCACCTGTTTGCTGTTCTTGGTTTCCAAACCTTATTTAGCATTTTTGAATTGTTAGGTTTTGTGACGTGGTTTTGTTATAAATTGTATATTTTGTAAATAGTATTAAATCTGTAGGGGTGAACTGCCATTTTCTTTGGACCGTTTTCACATTAGGGAGTTAGGGTTAGCGACTGTCTTTTGGTTTGTTTATTTCTATCAGGCTAGCTAGCACTTTCTGTGGGAAATGGCTTATTTTGTTTATTATGTTGGCCTTGGTTCGCCATGAGTTGTGTCATTTTTTGTTTGTCACTTTCTTTCGTTTAAAATAAATATCATTCTGTTGGAACATCTCGATCCTGGATTTTGGTTTGGGGATCGGAGAGGGAACATGCTAATTTATCTTTGTATGTTGCACCCTGACCCCCTAGACAGGGGTGTAACAGACCAGTACAGTTATAGTACTTTGTACTTTGCCACATTTATCTTCTTCTTAGCAAGTGTCATGCATTCTGCTTCTCCAGCGTTTTTAAGAGCTGTTGATGATGTCAAATGCAGCTTACGGCCCCACCACTCTCTAAGCGCCCGATCTCGTCCGATCTCGGCAGCCAAATAGAGCCGGGCCTGGTTAGTACTTGGTAGGAAGACCGCCTGGGAATACCAGGTGCTGTAAGCTTTTTTGCTTGGGTTTACGGGCAGCACAAGCTGGTGTTACTGCCTATTTATTCATAGAAATTGTTCTATATTTTCATCAAATTTTGTTCTTTCATTGCTGTTTTGCTACTTTATTGGTTTGCCAACCATCGTGCTTCATTACTAGTAGACCATGTTACGGTCCTGGCCATATGTGTTGTTTTTATTTTGTTGTTCTTATAGGTGCCCTGCCTGATTGGCCGGATTGGGGGGCAGTACAGGAAGCTGATTGGTCCATCCTACACTTCCTGGAGTTTTAAAAGTACGGTTCCCAACAGCTAGCGAGGCTCTTTCTGGCATCAGCACCTGTTTGCTGTTCTTGGTTTCCAAACCTTATTTAGCATTTTTGAATTGTTAGGTTTTGTGCCGTGGTTTTGTTTATAAATTGTATATTTTGTAAATAGTATTAAATCTGTAGGGGTGAACTGCCATTTTCTTTGGAGTGTTTTCACATTAGGGAGTTAGGGTTAGCGACTATCTTTTGGTTTGTTTATTTCTATCAGGCTAGCTAACACTTTCTGTGGGAAATGGCTTATTTTGTTTATTATGTTGGTCTTGGTTCGCCCTGAGTTGTAGTGTCATGTTTTGTTTGACACTTTCTTTCGTTTAAAATAAATATCATTCTGTTGGAACATCTCAATCCTGGATTTTGGTTTGAGGATCGGAGAGGGAACATGCAAATTTATCTTTGTATGTTTCACCCTGACCCCCTAGACAGGGGCGTAACAGACCAGTACAGTTATAGTACTTTGTACTTTGCCACATTTATCTTCTTCTTAGCAAGTGTCATGCATTCTGCTTATCCAGCGTTTTTAGGAGCTGTTGATGATGTCAAATGCAGCTTACGGCCACACCGCTCTCTAAGCGCCCGATCTCGTCCGATCTCGGCAGCCAAATAGAGCCGGGCCTGGTTAGTACTTGGTAGGAAGACTGCCTGGGAATACCAGGTGCTGTAAGTTTTTTTGCTTGGGTTTACGGGCAGCACAAGCTGGTGTTACTGCCTATTTATTCATAGAAATTGTTCCATATTTTCATCAAATTTTGTTCTTTCATTGCTGTTTTGCTACTTTATTGGTTTGTCAACCATCGTGCTTCATTACTAGTAGACCATGTTACGGTCCTGGCCATATGTGTTGTTTTTATTTTGTTGTTCTTATAGGTGCCCTGCCTTATTGGCCGGATTGGGGGGCAGTACAGGAAGCTGATTGGTCCATCCTTCACTTCCTGGAGTTTTAAAAGTACGGTTCCCAACAGCTAGCGAGGCTCTTTCTGGCAGCAGCACCTGTTTGCTGTTCTTGGTTTCCAAACCTTATTTAGCATTTTTGAATTGTTAGGTTTTGTGCCGTGGTTTTGTTTATAAATTGTATATTTTGTAAATAGTATTAAATCTGTAGGGGTGAACTGCCATTTTCTTTGGAGTGTTTTCACATTAGGGAGTTAGGGTTAGCGACTATCTTTTGGTTTGTTTATTTCTATTAGGCTAGCTAACACTTTCTGTGGGAAATGGCTTATTTTGTTTATTATGTTGGCCTTGGTTCGCCCTGAGTTGTAGTGTCATGTTTTGTTTGACACTTTCTTTCGTTTAAAATAAATATCATTCTGTAGGAACATCTCGATCATGGATTTTGGTTTGGGGATCGGAGAGGGAACATGCTAATTTATCTTTGTATGTTGCACCCTGACCCCCTAGACAGGGGCGTAACAGACCAGTACAGTTATAGTACTTTGTACTTTGCCACATTTATCTTCTTCTTAGCAAGTGTCATGCATTCTGCTTCTCCAGCGTTTTTAAGAGCTGTTGATGATGTCAAATGCAGCTTACGGCCCCACCGCTCTCTAAGCGCCCGATCTCGTCCGATCTCGGCA
Source organism: Channa argus (assembly GCF_033026475.1). NCBI lineage: Eukaryota > Metazoa > Chordata > Actinopteri > Anabantiformes > Channidae > Channa > Channa argus. The sequence continues at coordinate 57,146 of NW_027125276.1, read as the reverse complement.
GCCAAATAGAGCCGGGCCTGGTTAGTACTTGGTAGGAAGACCGCCTGGGAATACCAGGTGCTGTAAGCTTTTTTGCTTGGGTTTACGGGCAGCACAAGCTGGTGTTACTGCCTATTTATTCATAGAAATTGTTCTATATTTTCATCAAATTTTGTTCTTTCATTGCTGTTTTGCTACTTTATTGGTTTGCCAACCATCGTGCTTCATTACTAGTAGACCATGTTACGGTCCTGGCCATATGTGTTGTTTTTATTTTGTTGTTCTTATAGGTGCCCTGCCTGATTGGCCGGATTGGGGGGCAGTACAGGAAGCTGATTGGTCCATCCTACACTTCCTGGAGTTTTAAAAGTACGGTTCCCAACAGCTAGCGAGGCTCTTTCTGGCATCAGCACCTGTTTGCTGTTCTTGGTTTCCAAACCTTATTTAGCATTTTTGAATTGTTAGGTTTTGTGCCGTGGTTTTGTTTATAAATTGTATATTTTGTAAATAGTATTAAATCTGTAGGGGTGAACTGCCATTTTCTTTGGAGTGTTTTCACATTAGGGAGTTAGGGTTAGCGACTATCTTTTGGTTTGTTTATTTCTATCAGGCTAGCTAACACTTTCTGTGGGAAATGGCTTATTTTGTTTATTATGTTGGCCTTGGTTCGCCCTGAGTTGTAGTGTCATGTTTTGTTTGACACTTTCTTTCGTTTAAAATAAATATCATTCTGTTGGAACATCTCAATCCTGGATTTTGGTTTGAGGATCGGAGAGGGAACATCCAAATTTATCTTTGTATGTTTCACCCTGACCCCCTAGACAGGGGCGTAACAGACCAGTACAGTTATAGTACTTTGTACTTTGCCACATTTATCTTCTTCTTAGCAAGTGTCATGCATTCTGCTTCTCCAGCGTTTTTAGGAGCTGTTGATGATGTCAAATGCAGCTTACGGCCACACCGCTCTCTAAGCGCCCGATCTCGTCCGATCTCGGCAGCCAAATAGAGCCGGGCCTGGTTAGTACTTGGTAGGAAGACCGCCTGGGAATACCAGGTGCTGTAAGCTTTTTTGCTTGGGTTTACGGGCAGCACAAGCTGGTGTTACTGCCTATTTATTCATAGAAATTGTTCTATATTTTCATCAAATTTTGTTCTTTCATTGCTGTTTTGCTACTTTATTGGTTTGCCAACCATCGTGCTTCATTACTAGTAGACCATGTTACGGTCCTGGCCATATGTGTTGTTTTTATTTTCTTGTTCTTATAGGTGCCCTGCCTGATTGGCCGGATTGGGGGGCAGTACAGGAAGCTGATTGGTCCATCCTACACTTCCTGGAGTTTTAAAAGTACGGTTCCCAACAGCTAGCGAGGCTCTTTCTGGCATCAGCACCTGTTTGCTGTTCTTGGTTTCCAAACCGTATTTAGCATTTTTGAATTGTTAGGTTTTGTGCCGTGGTTTTGTTTATAAATTGTATATTTTGTAAATAGTATTAAATCTGTAGGGGTGAACTGCCATTTTCTTTGGACTGTTTTCACATTAGGGAGTTATGGTTAGCGACTGTCTTTTGGTTTGTTTATTTCTATCAGGCTAGCTAGCACTTTCTGTGGGAAATGGCTTATTTTGTTTATTATGTTGGCCTTGGTTCGCCCTGAGTTGTAGTGTCATGTTTTGTTTGACACTTTCTTTCGTTTAAAACAAATATCATTCTGTTGGAACATCTCGATCCTGGATTATGGTTTGGAGACCGGAGAGGGAACATCCTAATTTATCTTTGTATGTTGCACCCTGACCCCCTAGACAGGGGCGTAACAGACCAGTACAGTTATAGTACTTTGTACTTTGCCACATTTATCTTCTTCTTAGCAAGTGTCATGCATTCTGCTTCTCCAGCGTTTTTAAGAGCTGTTGATGATGTCAAATGCAGCTTACGGCCACACCGCTCTCTAAGCGCCCGATCTCGTCCGATCTCGGCAGCCAAATAGAGCCGGGCCTGGTTAGTACTTGGTAGGAAGACCGCCTGGGAATACCAGGTGCTGTAAGCTTTTTTGCTTGGGTTTACGGGCAGCACAAGCTGGTGTTACTGCCTATTTATTCATAGAAATTGTTCTATATTTTCATCAAATTTTGTTCTTTCATTGCTGTTTTGCTACTTTATTGGTTTGCCAACCATCGTGCTTCATTACTAGTAGACCATGTTACGGTCCTGGCCATATGTGTTGTTTTTATTTTCTTGTTCTTATAGGTGCCCTGCCTGATTGGCCGGATTGGGGGGCAGTACAGGAAGCTGATTGGTCCATCCTACACTTCCTGGAGTTTTAAAAGTACGGTTCCCAACAGCTAGCGAGGCTCTTTCTGGCATCAGCACCTGTTTGCTGTTCTTGGTTTCCAAACCTTATTTAGCATTTTTGAATTGTTAGGTTTTGTGCCGTGGTTTTGTTTATAAATTGTATATTTTGTAAATAGTATTAAATCTGTAGGGGTGGACTGCCATTTTCTTTTGATTGTTTTCTCTTATTTTAACATTAGGGAGTTAGGGTTAGCGACTGTCTTTTGGTTTGTTTATTTCTATCAGGCTAGCTAGCACTTTCTGTGGGAAATGGCTTATTTTGTTTATTATGTTGGCCTTGGTTCGCCCTGAGTTGTAGTGTCATGTTTTGTTTGACACTTTCTTTCGTTTAAAATAAATATCATTCTGTTGGAACATCTCGATCCTGGATTTTGGTTTGGGGATCGGAGAGGGAACATGCTAATTTATCTTTGTATGTTGCACCCTGAGCCCCTAGACAGGGGCGTAACACACCAGTACAGTTATAGTACTTTGTACTTTGCCACATTTATCTTCTTCTTAGCAAGTGTCATGCATTCTGCTTCTCCAGCGTTTTTAAGAGCTGTTGATGATGTCAAATGCAGCTTACGGCCACACCGCTCTCTGAGCGCCCGATCTCGTCCGATCTCGGCAGCCAAATAGGGCCGGGCCTGGTTAGTACTTGGTAGGAAGACCGCCTGGGAATACCACGTGCTGTAAGCTTCTTTGCTTGGGTTTACGGGCAGCACAAGCTGGTGTTACTGCCTATTTATTCATAGAAATTGTTCTATATTTTCATAAAATTTTGTTCTTTCATTGCTGTTTTGCTACTTTATTGGTTTGCCAACCATCGTGCTTCATTACTAGTAGACCATGTTACGGTCCTGGCCATATGTGTTGTTTTTATTTTCTTGTTCTTATAGGTGCCCTGCCTGATTGGCCGGATTGGGGGGCAGTACAGGAAGCTGATTGGTCCATCCTACACTTCCTGGAGTTTTAAAAGTACGGTTCCCAACAGCTAGCGAGGCTCTTTCTGGCATCAGCACCTGTTTGCTGTTCTTGGTTTCCAAACCTTATTTAGCATTTTTGAATTGTTAGGTTTTGTGCCGTGGTTTTGTTTATAAATTGTATATTTTGTAAATAGTATTAAATCTGTAGGGGTGAACTGCCATTTTTTTTGGACTGTTTTCACATTAGGGAGTTAGGGTTAGCGACTGTCTTTTGGTTTGTTTATTTCTATCAGGCTAGCTAGCACTTTCTGTGGGAAATGGCTTATTTTGTTTATTATGTTGGCCTTGGTTCGCCCTGAGTTGTAGTGTCATGTTTTGTTTGACACTTTCTTTCGTTTAAAATAAATATCATTCTGTTGGAACATCTCGATCCTGGATTATGGTTTGGAGACCGGAGAGGGAACATCCTAATTTATCTTTGTATGTTGCACCCTGACCCCCTAGACAGGGGCGTAACAGACCAGTACAGTTATAGTACTTTGTACTTTGCCACATTTATCTTCTTCTTAGCAAGTGTCATGCATTCTGCTTCTCCAGCGTTTTTAAGAGCTGTTGATGATGTCAAATGCAGCTTACGGCCACACCGCTCTCTAAGCGCCCGATCTCGTCCGATCTCGGCAGCCAAATAGAGCCGGGCCTGGTTAGTACTTGGTAGGAAGACCGCCTGGGAATACCAGGTGCTGTAAGCTTTTTTGCTTGGGTTTACGGGCAGCACAAGCTGGTGTTACTGCCTATTTATTCATAGAAATTGTTCCATATTTTCATCAAATTTTGTTCTTTCATTGCTGTTTTGCTACTTTATTGGTTTGTCAACCATCGTGCTTCATTACTAGTAGACCATGTTACGGTCCTGGGCATATGTGTTGTTTTTATTTTCTTGTTCTTATAGGTGCCCTGCCTGATTGGCCGGATTGGGGGGCAGTACAGGAAGCTGATTGGTCCATCCTACACTTCCTGGAGTTTTAAAAGTACGGTTCCCAACAGCTAGCGAGGCTCTTTCTGGCATCAGCACCTGTTTGCTGTTCTTGGTTTCCAAACCTTATTTAGCATTTTTGAATTGTTAGGTTTTGTGCCGTGGTTTTGTTTATAAATTGTATATTTTGTAAATAGTATTAAATCTGTAGGGGTGGACTGCCATTTTCTTTTGATTGTTTTCTCTTGTTTTCACATTAAGGAGTTAGGGTTAGCGACTATCTTTTGGTTTGTTTATTTCTATCAGGCTAGCTAGCACTTTCTGTGGGAAATGGCTTATTTTGTTTATTATGTTGGCCTTGGTTCGCCCTGAGTTGTAGTGTCATGTTTTGTTTGACACTTTCTTTCGTTTAAAATAAATATCATTCTGTTGGAACATCTCAATCCTGGATTTTGGTTTGAGGATCGGAGAGGGAACATGCAAATTTATCTTTGTATGTTTCACCCTGACCCCCTAGACAGGGGCGTAACAGACCAGTACAGTTATAGTACTTTGTACTTTGCCACATTTATCTTCTTCTTAGCAAGTGTCATGCATTCTGCTTCTCTAGCGTTTTTAAGAGCTGTTGATAATGTCAAATGCAGCTTACGGCCACACCGCTCTCTAAGCGCCCGATCTCGTCCGATCTCGGCAGCCAAATAGAGCCGGGCCTGGTTAGTACTTGGTAGGAAGACCGCCTGGGAATACCAGGTGCTGTAAGCTTTTTTGCTTGGGTTTACGGGCAGCACAAGCTGGTGTTACTGCCTATTTATTCATAGAAATTGTTCTATATTTTCATCAAATTTTGTTCTTTCATTGCTGTTTTGCTACTTTATTGGTTTGCCAACCATCGTGCTTCATTACTAGTAGACCATGTTACGGTCCTGGCCATATGTGTTGTTTTTATTTTGTTGTTCTTATAGGTGCCCTGCCTGATTGGCCGGATTGAGGGGCAGTACAGGAAGCTTATTGGTCCATCCTACACTTCCTGGAGTTTTAAAAGTACGGTTCCCAACAGCTAGCGAGGCTCTTTCTGGCATCAGCACCTGTTTGCTGTTCTTGGTTTCCAAACCTTATTTAGCATTTTTGAATTGTTAGGTTTTGTGCCGTGGTTTTGTTTATAAATTGTATATTTTGTAAATAGTATTAAATCTGTAGGGGTGGACTGCCATTTTCTTTTGATTGTTTTCACTTGTTTTCACATTAAGGAGTTAGGGTTAGCGACTGTCTTTTGGTTTGTTTATTTCTATCAGGCTAGCTAGCACTTTCTGTGGGAAATGGCTTATTTTGTTTATTATGTTGGCCTTGGTTCGCCCTGAGTTGTAGTGTCATGTTTTGTTTGACACTTTCTTTCGTTTAAAATAAATATCATTCTGTTGGAACATCTCGATCCTGGATTTTGGTTTGGGGATCGGAGAGGGAACATGCTAATTTATCTTTGTATGTTGCACCCTGACCCCCTAGACAGGGGCGTAACAGACCAGTACAGTTATAGTACTTTGTACTTTGCCACATTTATCTTCTTCTTAGCAAGTGTCATGCATTCTGCTTCTCCAGCGTTTTTAAGAGCTGTTGATGATGTCAAATGCAGCTTACGGCCACACCGCTCTCTAAGCGCCCGATCCCGTCCGATCTCAGCAGCCAATTATGGCCGGGCCTTGTTAGTACTTGGTAGGAAGACCGCCTGGGAATACCACGTGCTGTAAGCTTCTTTGCTTGGGTTTACGGGCAGCACAAGCTGGTGTTACTGCCTATTTATTCATAGAAATTGTTCTATATTTTCATCAAATTTTGTTCTTTCATTGCTGTTTTGCTACTTTATTGGTTTGCCAACCATCGTGCTTCATTACTAGTAGACCATGTTACGGTCCTGGCCATATGTGTTGTTTTTATTTTCTTGTTCTTATAGGTGCCCTGCCTGATTGGCCGGATTGGGGGGCAGTACAGGAAGCTGATTGGTCCATCCTACACTTCCTGGAGTTTTAAAAGTACGGTTCCCAACAGCTAGCGAGGCTCTTTCTGGCATCAGCACCTGTTTGCTTTTCTTGGTTTCCAAACCTTATTTAGCATTTTTGAATTGTTAGGTTTTGTGCCGTGGTTTTGTTTATAAATTGTATATTTTGTAAATAGTATTAAATCTGTAGGGGTGAACTGCCATTTTCTTTGGAGTGTTTTCACATTAGGGAGTTAGGGTTAGCGACTATCTTTTGGTTTGTTTATTTCTATCAGGCTAGCTAACACTTTCTGTGGGAAATGGCTTATTTTGTTTATTATGTTGGCCTTGGTTCGCCCTGAGTTGTAGAGTCATGTTTTGTTTGACACTTTCTTTCGTTTAAAATAAATATCATTCTGTTGGAACATCTCAATCCTGGATTTTGGTTTGAGGATCGGAGAGGGAGCATCCAAATTTATCTTTGTATGTTTCACCCTGACCCCCTAGACAGGGGCGTAACAGACCAGTACAGTTATAGTACTTTGTACTTTGCCATATTTATCTTCTTCTTAGCAAGTGTCATGCATTCTGCTTCTCCAGCGTTTTTAAGAGCTGTTGATGATGTCAAATGCAGCTTACGGCCACACCGCTCTCTAAGCGCCCGATCTCGTCCGATCTCGGCAGCCAAATAGAGCCGGGCCTGGTTAGTACTTGGTAGGAAGACCGCCTGGGAATACCAGGTGCTGTAAGCTTTTTTGCTTGGGTTTACGGGCAGCACAAGCTGGTGTTACTGCCTATTTATTCATAGAAATTGTTCTATATTTTCATCAAATTTTGTTCTTTCATTGCTGTTTTGCTACTTTATTGGTTTGCCAACCATCGTGCTTCATTACTAGTAGACCATGTTACGGTCCTGGCCATATGTGTTGTTTTTATTTTCTTGTTCTTATAGGTGCCCTGCCTGATTGGCCGGATTGGGGGGCAGTACAGGAAGCTGATTGGTCCATCCTACACTTCCTGGAGTTTTAAAAGTACGGTTCCCAACAGCAAGCGAGGCTCTTTCTGGCATCAGCACCTGTTTGCTGTTCTTGGTTTCCAAACCTTATTTAGCATTTTTGAATTGTTAGGTTTTGTGACGTGGTTTTGTTATAAATTGTATATTTTGTAAATAGTATTAAATCTGTAGGGGTGAACTGCCATTTTCTTTGGACCGTTTTCACATTAGGGAGTTAGGGTTAGCGACTGTCTTTTGGTTTGTTTATTTCTATCAGGCTAGCTAGCACTTTCTGTGGGAAATGGCTTATTTTGTTTATTATGTTGGCCTTGGTTCGCCATGAGTTGTGTCATTTTTTGTTTGTCACTTTCTTTCGTTTAAAATAAATATCATTCTGTTGGAACATCTCGATCCTGGATTTTGGTTTGGGGATCGGAGAGGGAACATGCTAATTTATCTTTGTATGTTGCACCCTGACCCCCTAGACAGGGGTGTAACAGACCAGTACAGTTATAGTACTTTGTACTTTGCCACATTTATCTTCTTCTTAGCAAGTGTCATGCATTCTGCTTCTCCAGCGTTTTTAAGAGCTGTTGATGATGTCAAATGCAGCTTACGGCCCCACCACTCTCTAAGCGCCCGATCTCGTCCGATCTCGGCAGCCAAATAGAGCCGGGCCTGGTTAGTACTTGGTAGGAAGACCGCCTGGGAATACCAGGTGCTGTAAGCTTTTTTGCTTGGGTTTACGGGCAGCACAAGCTGGTGTTACTGCCTATTTATTCATAGAAATTGTTCTATATTTTCATCAAATTTTGTTCTTTCATTGCTGTTTTGCTACTTTATTGGTTTGCCAACCATCGTGCTTCATTACTAGTAGACCATGTTACGGTCCTGGCCATATGTGTTGTTTTTATTTTGTTGTTCTTATAGGTGCCCTGCCTGATTGGCCGGATTGGGGGGCAGTACAGGAAGCTGATTGGTCCATCCTACACTTCCTGGAGTTTTAAAAGTACGGTTCCCAACAGCTAGCGAGGCTCTTTCTGGCATCAGCACCTGTTTGCTGTTCTTGGTTTCCAAACCTTATTTAGCATTTTTGAATTGTTAGGTTTTGTGCCGTGGTTTTGTTTATAAATTGTATATTTTGTAAATAGTATTAAATCTGTAGGGGTGAACTGCCATTTTCTTTGGAGTGTTTTCACATTAGGGAGTTAGGGTTAGCGACTATCTTTTGGTTTGTTTATTTCTATCAGGCTAGCTAACACTTTCTGTGGGAAATGGCTTATTTTGTTTATTATGTTGGTCTTGGTTCGCCCTGAGTTGTAGTGTCATGTTTTGTTTGACACTTTCTTTCGTTTAAAATAAATATCATTCTGTTGGAACATCTCAATCCTGGATTTTGGTTTGAGGATCGGAGAGGGAACATGCAAATTTATCTTTGTATGTTTCACCCTGACCCCCTAGACAGGGGCGTAACAGACCAGTACAGTTATAGTACTTTGTACTTTGCCACATTTATCTTCTTCTTAGCAAGTGTCATGCATTCTGCTTATCCAGCGTTTTTAGGAGCTGTTGATGATGTCAAATGCAGCTTACGGCCACACCGCTCTCTAAGCGCCCGATCTCGTCCGATCTCGGCAGCCAAATAGAGCCGGGCCTGGTTAGTACTTGGTAGGAAGACTGCCTGGGAATACCAGGTGCTGTAAGTTTTTTTGCTTGGGTTTACGGGCAGCACAAGCTGGTGTTACTGCCTATTTATTCATAGAAATTGTTCCATATTTTCATCAAATTTTGTTCTTTCATTGCTGTTTTGCTACTTTATTGGTTTGTCAACCATCGTGCTTCATTACTAGTAGACCATGTTACGGTCCTGGCCATATGTGTTGTTTTTATTTTGTTGTTCTTATAGGTGCCCTGCCTTATTGGCCGGATTGGGGGGCAGTACAGGAAGCTGATTGGTCCATCCTTCACTTCCTGGAGTTTTAAAAGTACGGTTCCCAACAGCTAGCGAGGCTCTTTCTGGCAGCAGCACCTGTTTGCTGTTCTTGGTTTCCAAACCTTATTTAGCATTTTTGAATTGTTAGGTTTTGTGACGTGGTTTTGTTATAAATTGTATATTTTGTAAATAGTATTAAATCTGTAGGGGTGAACTGCCATTTTCTTTGGACCGTTTTCACATTAGGGAGTTAGGGTTAGCGACTGTCTTTTGGTTTGTTTATTTCTATCAGGCTAGCTAGCACTTTCTGTGGGAAATGGCTTATTTTGTTTATTATGTTGGCCTTGGTTCGCCATGAGTTGTGTCATTTTTTGTTTGTCACTTTCTTTCGTTTAAAATAAATATCATTCTGTTGGAACATCTCGATCCTGGATTTTGGTTTGGGGATCGGAGAGGGAACATGCTAATTTATCTTTGTATGTTGCACCCTGACCCCCTAGACAGGGGTGTAACAGACCAGTACAGTTATAGTACTTTGTACTTTGCCACATTTATCTTCTTCTTAGCAAGTGTCATGCATTCTGCTTCTCCAGCGTTTTTAAGAGCTGTTGATGATGTCAAATGCAGCTTACGGCCCCACCACTCTCTAAGCGCCCGATCTCGTCCGATCTCGGCAGCCAAATAGAGCCGGGCCTGGTTAGTACTTGGTAGGAAGACCGCCTGGGAATACCAGGTGCTGTAAGCTTTTTTGCTTGGGTTTACGGGCAGCACAAGCTGGTGTTACTGCCTATTTATTCATAGAAATTGTTCTATATTTTCATCAAATTTTGTTCTTTCATTGCTGTTTTGCTACTTTATTGGTTTGCCAACCATCGTGCTTCATTACTAGTAGACCATGTTACGGTCCTGGCCATATGTGTTGTTTTTATTTTGTTGTTCTTATAGGTGCCCTGCCTGATTGGCCGGATTGGGGGGCAGTACAGGAAGCTGATTGGTCCATCCTACACTTCCTGGAGTTTTAAAAGTACGGTTCCCAACAGCTAGCGAGGCTCTTTCTGGCATCAGCACCTGTTTGCTGTTCTTGGTTTCCAAACCTTATTTAGCATTTTTGAATTGTTAGGTTTTGTGCCGTGGTTTTGTTTATAAATTGTATATTTTGTAAATAGTATTAAATCTGTAGGGGTGAACTGCCATTTTCTTTGGAGTGTTTTCACATTAGGGAGTTAGGGTTAGCGACTATCTTTTGGTTTGTTTATTTCTATCAGGCTAGCTAACACTTTCTGTGGGAAATGGCTTATTTTGTTTATTATGTTGGTCTTGGTTCGCCCTGAGTTGTAGTGTCATGTTTTGTTTGACACTTTCTTTCGTTTAAAATAAATATCATTCTGTTGGAACATCTCAATCCTGGATTTTGGTTTGAGGATCGGAGAGGGAACATGCAAATTTATCTTTGTATGTTTCACCCTGACCCCCTAGACAGGGGCGTAACAGACCAGTACAGTTATAGTACTTTGTACTTTGCCACATTTATCTTCTTCTTAGCAAGTGTCATGCATTCTGCTTATCCAGCGTTTTTAGGAGCTGTTGATGATGTCAAATGCAGCTTACGGCCACACCGCTCTCTAAGCGCCCGATCTCGTCCGATCTCGGCAGCCAAATAGAGCCGGGCCTGGTTAGTACTTGGTAGGAAGACTGCCTGGGAATACCAGGTGCTGTAAGTTTTTTTGCTTGGGTTTACGGGCAGCACAAGCTGGTGTTACTGCCTATTTATTCATAGAAATTGTTCCATATTTTCATCAAATTTTGTTCTTTCATTGCTGTTTTGCTACTTTATTGGTTTGTCAACCATCGTGCTTCATTACTAGTAGACCATGTTACGGTCCTGGCCATATGTGTTGTTTTTATTTTGTTGTTCTTATAGGTGCCCTGCCTTATTGGCCGGATTGGGGGGCAGTACAGGAAGCTGATTGGTCCATCCTTCACTTCCTGGAGTTTTAAAAGTACGGTTCCCAACAGCTAGCGAGGCTCTTTCTGGCAGCAGCACCTGTTTGCTGTTCTTGGTTTCCAAACCTTATTTAGCATTTTTGAATTGTTAGGTTTTGTGCCGTGGTTTTGTTTATAAATTGTATATTTTGTAAATAGTATTAAATCTGTAGGGGTGAACTGCCATTTTCTTTGGAGTGTTTTCACATTAGGGAGTTAGGGTTAGCGACTATCTTTTGGTTTGTTTATTTCTATTAGGCTAGCTAACACTTTCTGTGGGAAATGGCTTATTTTGTTTATTATGTTGGCCTTGGTTCGCCCTGAGTTGTAGTGTCATGTTTTGTTTGACACTTTCTTTCGTTTAAAATAAATATCATTCTGTAGGAACATCTCGATCATGGATTTTGGTTTGGGGATCGGAGAGGGAACATGCTAATTTATCTTTGTATGTTGCACCCTGACCCCCTAGACAGGGGCGTAACAGACCAGTACAGTTATAGTACTTTGTACTTTGCCACATTTATCTTCTTCTTAGCAAGTGTCATGCATTCTGCTTCTCCAGCGTTTTTAAGAGCTGTTGATGATGTCAAATGCAGCTTACGGCCCCACCGCTCTCTAAGCGCCCGATCTCGTCCGATCTCGGCAGCCAAATAGAGCCGGGCCTGGTTAGTACTTGGTAGGAAGACCGCCTGGGAATACCAGGTGCTGTAAGCTTTTTTGCTTGGGTTTACGGGCAGCACAAGCTGGTGTTACTGCCTATTTATTCATAGAAATTGTTCTATATTTTCATCAAATTTTGTTCTTTCATTGCTGTTTTGCTACTTTATTGGTTTGCCAACCATCGTGCTTCATTACTAGTAGACCATGTTACGGTCCTGGCCATATGTGTTGTTTTTATTTTCTTGTTCTTATAGGTGCCCTGCCTGATTGGCCGGATTGGGGGGCAGTACAGGAAGCTGATTGGTCCATCCTACACTTCCTGGAGTTTTAAAAGTACGGTTCCCAACAGCTAGCGAGGCTCTTTCTGGCATCAGCACCTGTTTGCTGTTCTTGGTTTCCAAACCTTATTTAGCATTTTTGAATTGTTAGGTTTTGTGCCGTGGTTTTGTTTATAAATTGTATATTTTGTAAATAGTATTAAATCTGTAGGGGTGAACTGCCATTTTCTTTGGAGTGTTTTCACATTAGGGAGTTAGGGTTAGCGACTATCTTTTGGTTTGTTTATTTCTATCAGGCTAGCGAACACTTTCTGTGGGAAATGGCTTATTTTGTTTATTATGTTGGCCTTGGTTCGCCCTGAGTTGTAGTGTCATGTTTTGTTTGACACTTTCTTTCGTTTAAAATAAATATCATTCTGTTGGAACATCTCAATCCTGGATTTTGGTTTGAGGATCGGAGAGGGAACATCCAAATTTATCTTTGTATGTTTCACCCTGACCCCCTAGACAGGGGCGTAACAGACCAGTACAGTTATAGTACTTTGTACTTTGCCATATTTATCTTCTTCTTAGCAAGTGTCATGCATTCTGCTTCTCCAGCGTTTTTAAGAGCTGTTGATGATGTCAAATGCAGCTTACGGCCACACCGCTCTCTAAGCGCCCGATCTCGTCCGATCTCGGCAGCCAAATAGAGCCGGGCCTGGTTAGTACTTGGTAGGAAGACCGCCTGGGAATACCAGGTGCTGTAAGCTTTTTTGCTTGGGTTTACGGGCAGCACAAGCTGGTGTTACTGCCTATTTATTCATAGAAATTGTTCTATATTTTCATCAAATTTTGTTCTTTCATTGCTGTTTTGCTACTTTATTGGTTTGCCAACCATCGTGCTTCATTACTAGTAGACCATGTTACGGTCCTGGCCATATGTGTTGTTTTTATTTTCTTGTTCTTATAGGTGCCCTGCCTGATTGGCCGGATTGGGGGGCAGTACAGGAAGCTGATTGGTCCATCCTACACTTCCTGGAGTTTTAAAAGTACGGTTCCCAACAGCAAGCGAGGCTCTTTCTGGCATCAGCACCTGTTTGCTGTTCTTGGTTTCCAAACCTTATTTAGCATTTTTGAATTGTTAGGTTTTGTGACGTGGTTTTGTTATAAATTGTATATTTTGTAAATAGTATTAAATCTGTAGGGGTGGACTGCCACTTTCTTTTGATTGTTTTCACTTGTTTTCACATTAAGGAGTTAGGGTTAGCGACTGTCTTTTGGTTTGTTTATTTCTATCAGGCTAGCTAGCACTTTCTGTGGGAAATGGCTTATTTTGTTTATTATGTTGGCCTGGGTTCGCCCTGAGTTGTAGTGTCATGTTTTGTTTGACACTTTCTTTCGTTTAAAATAAATATCATTCTGTTGGAACATCTCAATCCTGGATTTTGGTTTGAGGATCGGAGAGGGAACATGCAAATTTATCTTTGTATGTTTCACCCTGACCCCCTAGACAGGGGCGTAACAGACCAGTACAGTTATAGTACTTTGTACTTTGCCACATTTATCTTCTTCTTAGCAAGTGTCATGCATTCTGCTTCTCCAGCGTTTTTAGGAGCTGTTGATGATGTCAAATGCAGCTTACGGCCACACCGCTCTCTAAGCGCCCGATCTCGTCCGATCTCGGCAGCCAAATAGAGCCGGGCCTGGTTAGTACTTGGTAGGAAGACCGCCTGGGAATACCAGGTGCTGTAAGTTTTTTTGCTTGGGTTTACGGGCAGCACAAGCTGGTGTTACTGCCTATTTATTCATAGAAATTGTTCCATATTTTCATCAAATTTTGTTCTTTCATTGCTGTTTTGCTACTTTATTGGTTTGTCAACCATCGTGCTTCATTACTAGTAGACCATGTTACGGTCCTGGCCATATGTGTTGTTTTTATTTTGTTGTTCTTATAGGTGCCCTGCCTTATTGGCCGGATTGGGGGGCAGTACAGGAAGCTGATTGGTCCATCCTTCACTTCCTGGAGTTTTAAAAGTACGGTTCCCAACAGCTAGCGAGGCTCTTTCTGGCAGCAGCACCTGTTCTCTGTTCTTGGTTTCCAAACCTTATTTAGCATTTTTGAATTGTTAGGTTTTGTGCCGTGGTTTTGTTTATAAATTGTATATTTTGTAAATAGTATTAAATCTGTAGGGGTGAACTGCCATTTTCTTTGGAGTGTTTTCACATTAGGGAGTTAGGGTTAGCGACTATCTTTTGGTTTGTTTATTTCTATCAGGCTAGCTAACACTTTCTGTGGGAAATGGCTTATTTTGTTTATTATGTTGGCCTTGGTTCGCCCTGAGTTGTAGTGTCATGTTTTGTTTGACACTTTCTTTCGTTTAAAATAAATATCATTCTGTTGGAACATCTCAATCCTGGATTTTGGTTTGAGGATCGGAGAGGGAACATCCAAATTTATCTTTGTATGTTTCACCCTGACCCCCTAGACAGGGGCGTAACAGACCAGTACAGTTATAGTACTTTGTACTTTGCCATATTTATCTTCTTCTTAGCAAGTGTCATGCATTCTGCTTCTCCAGCGTTTTTAAGAGCTGTTGATGATGTCAAATGCAGCTTACGGCCACACCGCTCTCTAAGCGCCCGATCTCGTCCGATCTCGGCAGCCAAATAGAGCCGGGCCTGGTTAGTACTTGGTAGGAAGACCGCCTGGGAATACCAGGTGCTGTAAGCTTTTTTGCTTGGGTTTACGGGCAGCACAAGCTGGTGTTACTGCCTATTTATTCATAGAAATTGTTCTATATTTTCATCAAATTTTGTTCTTTCATTGCTGTTTTGCTACTTTATTGGTTTGCCAACCATCGTGCTTCATTACTAGTAGACCATGTTACGGTCCTGGCCATATGTGTTGTTTTTATTTTCTTGTTCTTATAGGTGCCCTGCCTGATTGGCCGGATTGGGGGGCAGTACAGGAAGCTGATTGGTCCATCCTACACTTCCTGGAGTTTTAAAAGTACGGTTCCCAACAGCAAGCGAGGCTCTTTCTGGCATCAGCACCTGTTTGCTGTTCTTGGTTTCCAAACCTTATTTAGCATTTTTGAATTGTTAGGTTTTGTGACGTGGTTTTGTTATAAATTGTATATTTTGTAAATAGTATTAAATCTGTAGGGGTGGACTGCCATTTTCTTTTGATTGTTTTCACTTGTTTTCACATTAAGGAGTTAGGGTTAGCGACTGTCTTTTGGTTTGTTTATTTCTATCAGGCTAGCTAGCACTTTCTGTGGGAAATGGCTTATTTTGTTTATTATGTTGGCCTTGGTTCGCCCTGAGTTGTAGTGTCATGTTTTGTTTGACACTTTCTTTCGTTTAAAATAAATATCATTCTGTTGGAACATCTCAATCCTGGATTTTGGTTTGAGGATCGGAGAGGGAACATCCAAATTTATCTTTGTATGTTTCACCCTGACCCCCTAGACAGGGGCGTAACAGACCAGTACAGTTATAGTACTTTGTACTTTGCCACATTTATCTTCTTCTTAGCAAGTGTCATGCATTCTGCTTCTCCAGCGTTTTTAAGAGCTGTTGATGATGTCAAATGCAGCTTACGGCCACACCGCTCTCTAAGCGCCCGATCCCGTCCGATCTCAGCAGCCAATTATGGCCGGGCCTTGTTAGTACTTGGTAGGAAGACCGCCTGGGAATACCACGTGCTGTAAGCTTCTTTGCTTGGGTTTACGGGCAGCACAAGCTGGTGTTACTGCCTATTTATTCATAGAAATTGTTCTATATTTTCATCAAATTTTGTTCTTTCATTGCTGTTTTGCTACTTTATTGGTTTGCCAACCATCGTGCTTCATTACTAGTAGACCATGTTAAAGTCCTGGCCATATGTGTTGTTTTTATTTTCTTGTTCTTATAGGTGCCCTGCCTGATTGGCCGGATTGGGGGGCAGTACAGGAAGCTGATTGGTCCATCCTACACTTCCTGGAGTTTTAAAAGTACGGTTCCCAACAGCTAGCGAGGCTCTTTCTGGCATCAGCACCTGTTTGCTTTTCTTGGTTTCCAAACCTTATTTAGCATTTTTGAATTGTTAGGTTTTGTGCCGTGGTTTTGTTTATAAATTGTATATTTTGTAAATAGTATTAAATCTGTAGGGGTGAACTGCCATTTTCTTTGGAGTGTTTTCACATTAGGGAGTTAGGGTTAGCGACTATCTTTTGGTTTGTTTATTTCTATCAGGCTAGCTAACACTTTCTGTGGGAAATGGCTTATTTTGTTTATTATGTTGGCCTTGGTTCGCCCTGAGTTGTAGAGTCATGTTTTGTTTGACACTTTCTTTCGTTTAAAATAAATATCATTCTGTTGGAACATCTCAATCCTGGATTTTGGTTTGAGGATCGGAGAGGGAACATCCAAATTTATCTTTGTATGTTTCACCCTGACCCCCTAGACAGGGGCGTAACAGACCAGTACAGTTATAGTACTTTGTACTTTGCCATATTTATCTTCTTCTTAGCAAGTGTCATGCATTCTGCTTCTCCAGCGTTTTTAAGAGCTGTTGATGATGTCAAATGCAGCTTACGGCCACACCGCTCTCTAAGCGCCCGATCTCGTCCGATCTCGGCAGCCAAATAGAGCCGGGCCTGGTTAGTACTTGGTAGGAAGACCGCCTGGGAATACCAGGTGCTGTAAGCTTTTTTGCTTGGGTTTACGGGCAGCACAAGCTGGTGTTACTGCCTATTTATTCATAGAAATTGTTCTATATTTTCATCAAATTTTGTTCTTTCATTGCTGTTTTGCTACTTTATTGGTTTGCCAACCATCGTGCTTCATTACTAGTAGACCATGTTACGGTCCTGGCCATATGTGTTGTTTTTATTTTCTTGTTCTTATAGGTGCCCTGCCTGATTGGCCGGATTGGGGGGCAGTACAGGAAGCTGATTGGTCCATCCTACACTTCCTGGAGTTTTAAAAGTACGGTTCCCAACAGCAAGCGAGGCTCTTTCTGGCATCAGCACCTGTTTGCTGTTCTTGGTTTCCAAACCTTATTTAGCATTTTTGAATTGTTAGGTTTTGTGACGTGGTTTTGTTATAAATTGTATATTTTGTAAATAGTATTAAATCTGTAGGGGTGAACTGCCATTTTCTTTGGACCGTTCTCACATTAGGGAGTTAGGGTTAGCGACTGTCTTTTGGTTTGTTTATTTCTATCAGGCTAGCTAGCACTTTCTGTGGGAAATGGCTTATTTTGTTTATTATGTTGGCCTTGGTTCGCCATGAGTTGTGTCATTTTTTGTTTGTCACTTTCTTTCGTTTAAAATAAATATCATTCTGTTGGAACATCTCGATCCTGGATTTTGGTTTGGGGATCGGAGAGGGAACATGCTAATTTATCTTTGTATGTTGCACCCTGACCCCCTAGACAGGGGTGTAACAGACCAGTACAGTTATAGTACTTTGTACTTTGCCACATTTATCTTCTTCTTAGCAAGTGTCATGCATTCTGCTTCTCCAGCGTTTTTAAGAGCTGTTGATGATGTCAAATGCAGCTTACGGCCCCACCACTCTCTAAGCGCCCGATCTCGTCCGATCTCGGCAGCCAAATAGAGCCGGGCCTGGTTAGTACTTGGTAGGAAGACCGCCTGGGAATACCAGGTGCTGTAAGCTTTTTTGCTTGGGTTTACGGGCAGCACAAGCTGGTGTTACTGCCTATTTATTCATAGAAATTGTTCTATATTTTCATCAAATTTTGTTCTTTCATTGCTGTTTTGCTACTTTATTGGTTTGCCAACCATCGTGCTTCATTACTAGTAGACCATGTTACGGTCCTGGCCATATGTGTTGTTTTTATTTTGTTGTTCTTATAGGTGCCCTGCCTGATTGGCCGGATTGGGGGGCAGTACAGGAAGCTGATTGGTCCATCCTACACTTCCTGGAGTTTTAAAAGTACGGTTCCCAACAGCTAGCGAGGCTCTTTCTGGCATCAGCACCTGTTTGCTGTTCTTGGTTTCCAAACCTTATTTAGCATTTTTGAATTGTTAGGTTTTGTGCCGTGGTTTTGTTTATAAATTGTATATTTTGTAAATAGTATTAAATCTGTAGGGGTGAACTGCCATTTTCTTTGGAGTGTTTTCACATTAGGGAGTTAGGGTTAGCGACTATCTTTTGGTTTGTTTATTTCTATCAGGCTAGCTAACACTTTCTGTGGGAAATGGCTTATTTTGTTTATTATGTTGGTCTTGGTTCGCCCTGAGTTGTAGTGTCATGTTTTGTTTGACACTTTCTTTCGTTTAAAATAAATATCATTCTGTTGGAACATCTCAATCCTGGATTTTGGTTTGAGGATCGGAGAGGGAACATGCAAATTTATCTTTGTATGTTTCACCCTGACCCCCTAGACAGGGGCGTAACAGACCAGTACAGTTATAGTACTTTGTACTTTGCCACATTTATCTTCTTCTTAGCAAGTGTCATGCATTCTGCTTATCCAGCGTTTTTAGGAGCTGTTGATGATGTCAAATGCAGCTTACGGCCACACCGCTCTCTAAGCGCCCGATCTCGTCCGATCTCGGCAGCCAAATAGAGCCGGGCCTGGTTAGTACTTGGTAGGAAGACCGCCTGGGAATACCAGGTGCTGTAAGTTTTTTTGCTTGGGTTTACGGGCAGCACAAGCTGGTGTTACTGCCTATTTATTCATAGAAATTGTTCCATATTTTCATCAAATTTTGTTCTTTCATTGCTGTTTTGCTACTTTATTGGTTTGTCAACCATCGTGCTTCATTACTAGTAGACCATGTTACGGTCCTGGCCATATGTGTTGTTTTTATTTTGTTGTTCTTATAGGTGCCCTGCCTGATTGGCCGGATTGGGGGGCAGTACAGGAAGCTGATTGGTCCATCCTACACTTCCTGGAGTTTTAAAAGTACGGTTCCCAACAGCTAGCGAGGCTCTTTCTGGCATCAGCACCTGTTTGCTGTTCTTGGTTTCCAAACCTTATTTAGCATTTTTGAATTGTTAGGTTTTGTGCCGTGGTTTTGTTTATAAATTGTATATTTTGTAAATAGTATTAAATCTGTAGGGGTGAACTGCCATTTTCTTTGGAGTGTTTTCACATTAGGGAGTTAGGGTTAGCGACTATCTTTTGGTTTGTTTATTTCTATCAGGCTAGCTAACACTTTCTGTGGGAAATGGCTTATTTTGTTTATTATGTTGGCCTTGGTTCGCCCTGAGTTGTAGTGTCATGTTTTGTTTGACACTTTCTTTCGTTTAAAATAAATATCATTCTGTTGGAACATCTCAATCCTGGATTTTGGTTTGAGGATCGGAGAGGGAACATCCAAATTTATCTTTGTATGTTTCACCCTGACCCCCTAGACAGGGGCGTAACAGACCAGTACAGTTATAGTACTTTGTACTTTGCCACATTTATCTTCTTCTTAGCAAGTGTCATGCATTCTGCTTCTCCAGCGTTTTTAGGAGCTGTTGATGATGTCAAATGCAGCTTACGGCCACACCGCTCTCTAAGCGCCCGATCTCGTCCGATCTCGGCAGCCAAATAGAGCCGGGCCTGGTTAGTACTTGGTAGGAAGACCGCCTGGGAATACCAGGTGCTGTAAGCTTTTTTGCTTGGGTTTACGGGCAGCACAAGCTGGTGTTACTGCCTATTTATTCATAGAAATTGTTCTATATTTTCATCAAATTTTGTTCTTTCATTGCTGTTTTGCTACTTTATTGGTTTGCCAACCATCGTGCTTCATTACTAGTAGACCATGTTACGGTCCTGGCCATATGTGTTGTTTTTATTTTCTTGTTCTTATAGGTGCCCTGCCTGATTGGCCGGATTGGGGGGCAGTACAGGAAGCTGATTGGTCCATCCTACACTTCCTGGAGTTTTAAAAGTACGGTTCCCAACAGCTAGCGAGGCTCTTTCTGGCATCAGCACCTGTTTGCTGTTCTTGGTTTCCAAACCGTATTTAGCATTTTTGAATTGTTAGGTTTTGTGCCGTGGTTTTGTTTATAAATTGTATATTTTGTAAATAGTATTAAATCTGTAGGGGTGAACTGCCATTTTCTTTGGACTGTTTTCACATTAGGGAGTTATGGTTAGCGACTGTCTTTTGGTTTGTTTATTTCTATCAGGCTAGCTAGCACTTTCTGTGGGAAATGGCTTATTTTGTTTATTATGTTGGCCTTGGTTCGCCCTGAGTTGTAGTGTCATGTTTTGTTTGACACTTTCTTTCGTTTAAAACAAATATCATTCTGTTGGAACATCTCGATCCTGGATTATGGTTTGGAGACCGGAGAGGGAACATCCTAATTTATCTTTGTATGTTGCACCCTGACCCCCTAGACAGGGGCGTAACAGACCAGTACAGTTATAGTACTTTGTACTTTGCCACATTTATCTTCTTCTTAGCAAGTGTCATGCATTCTGCTTCTCCAGCGTTTTTAAGAGCTGTTGATGATGTCAAATGCAGCTTACGGCCACACCGCTCTCTAAGCGCCCGATCTCGTCCGATCTCGGCAGCCAAATAGAGCCGGGCCTGGTTAGTACTTGGTAGGAAGACCGCCTGGGAATACCAGGTGCTGTAAGCTTTTTTGCTTGGGTTTACGGGCAGCACAAGCTGGTGTTACTGCCTATTTATTCATAGAAATTGTTCTATATTTTCATCAAATTTTGTTCTTTCATTGCTGTTTTGCTACTTTATTGGTTTGCCAACCATCGTGCTTCATTACTAGTAGACCATGTTACGGTCCTGGCCATATGTGTTGTTTTTATTTTCTTGTTCTTATAGGTGCCCTGCCTGATTGGCCGGATTGGGGGGCAGTACAGGAAGCTGATTGGTCCATCCTACACTTCCTGGAGTTTTAAAAGTACGGTTCCCAACAGCTAGCGAGGCTCTTTCTGGCATCAGCACCTGTTTGCTGTTCTTGGTTTCCAAACCTTATTTAGCATTTTTGAATTGTTAGGTTTTGTGCCGTGGTTTTGTTTATAAATTGTATATTTTGTAAATAGTATTAAATCTGTAGGGGTGGACTGCCATTTTCTTTTGATTGTTTTCTCTTATTTTAACATTAGGGAGTTAGGGTTAGCGACTGTCTTTTGGTTTGTTTATTTCTATCAGGCTAGCTAGCACTTTCTGTGGGAAATGGCTTATTTTGTTTATTATGTTGGCCTTGGTTCGCCCTGAGTTGTAGTGTCATGTTTTGTTTGACACTTTCTTTCGTTTAAAATAAATATCATTCTGTTGGAACATCTCGATCCTGGATTTTGGTTTGGGGATCGGAGAGGGAACATGCTAATTTATCTTTGTATGTTGCACCCTGAGCCCCTAGACAGGGGCGTAACACACCAGTACAGTTATAGTACTTTGTACTTTGCCACATTTATCTTCTTCTTAGCAAGTGTCATGCATTCTGCTTCTCCAGCGTTTTTAAGAGCTGTTGATGATGTCAAATGCAGCTTACGGCCACACCGCTCTCTGAGCGCCCGATCTCGTCCGATCTCGGCAGCCAAATAGGGCCGGGCCTGGTTAGTACTTGGTAGGAAGACCGCCTGGGAATACCACGTGCTGTAAGCTTCTTTGCTTGGGTTTACGGGCAGCACAAGCTGGTGTTACTGCCTATTTATTCATAGAAATTGTTCTATATTTTCATAAAATTTTGTTCTTTCATTGCTGTTTTGCTACTTTATTGGTTTGCCAACCATCGTGCTTCATTACTAGTAGACCATGTTACGGTCCTGGCCATATGTGTTGTTTTTATTTTCTTGTTCTTATAGGTGCCCTGCCTGATTGGCCGGATTGGGGGGCAGTACAGGAAGCTGATTGGTCCATCCTACACTTCCTGGAGTTTTAAAAGTACGGTTCCCAACAGCTAGCGAGGCTCTTTCTGGCATCAGCACCTGTTTGCTGTTCTTGGTTTCCAAACCTTATTTAGCATTTTTGAATTGTTAGGTTTTGTGCCGTGGTTTTGTTTATAAATTGTATATTTTGTAAATAGTATTAAATCTGTAGGGGTGAACTGCCATTTTTTTTGGACTGTTTTCACATTAGGGAGTTAGGGTTAGCGACTGTCTTTTGGTTTGTTTATTTCTATCAGGCTAGCTAGCACTTTCTGTGGGAAATGGCTTATTTTGTTTATTATGTTGGCCTTGGTTCGCCCTGAGTTGTAGTGTCATGTTTTGTTTGACACTTTCTTTCGTTTAAAATAAATATCATTCTGTTGGAACATCTCGATCCTGGATTATGGTTTGGAGACCGGAGAGGGAACATCCTAATTTATCTTTGTATGTTGCACCCTGACCCCCTAGACAGGGGCGTAACAGACCAGTACAGTTATAGTACTTTGTACTTTGCCACATTTATCTTCTTCTTAGCAAGTGTCATGCATTCTGCTTCTCCAGCGTTTTTAAGAGCTGTTGATGATGTCAAATGCAGCTTACGGCCACACCGCTCTCTAAGCGCCCGATCTCGTCCGATCTCGGCAGCCAAATAGAGCCGGGCCTGGTTAGTACTTGGTAGGAAGACCGCCTGGGAATACCAGGTGCTGTAAGCTTTTTTGCTTGGGTTTACGGGCAGCACAAGCTGGTGTTACTGCCTATTTATTCATAGAAATTGTTCTATATTTTCATCAAATTTTGTTCTTTCATTGCTGTTTTGCTACTTTATTGGTTTGCCAACCATCGTGCTTCATTACTAGTAGACCATGTTACGGTCCTGGCCATATGTGTTGTTTTTATTTTGTTGTTCTTATAGGTGCCCTGCCTGATTGGCCGGATTGAGGGGCAGTACAGGAAGCTTATTGGTCCATCCTACACTTCCTGGAGTTTTAAAAGTACGGTTCCCAACAGCTAGCGAGGCTCTTTCTGGCATCAGCACCTGTTTGCTGTTCTTGGTTTCCAAACCTTATTTAGCATTTTTGAATTGTTAGGTTTTGTGCCGTGGTTTTGTTTATAAATTGTATATTTTGTAAATAGTATTAAATCTGTAGGGGTGGACTGCCATTTTCTTTTGATTGTTTTCACTTGTTTTCACATTAAGGAGTTAGGGTTAGCGACTGTCTTTTGGTTTGTTTATTTCTATCAGGCTAGCTAGCACTTTCTGTGGGAAATGGCTTATTTTGTTTATTATGTTGGCCTTGGTTCGCCCTGAGTTGTAGTGTCATGTTTTGTTTGACACTTTCTTTCGTTTAAAATAAATATCATTCTGTTGGAACATCTTGATCCTGGATTTTGGTTTGGGGATCGGAGAGGGAACATGCTAATTTATCTTTGTATGTTGCACCCTGACCCCCTAGACAGGGGCGTAACAGACCAGTACAGTTATAGTACTTTGTACTTTGCCACATTTATCTTCTTCTTAGCAAGTGTCATGCATTCTGCTTCTCCAGCGTTTTTAAGAGCTGTTGATGATGTCAAATGCAGCTTACGGCCACACCGCTCTCTAAGCGCCCGATCCCGTCCGATCTCAGCAGCCAATTATGGCCGGGCCTTGTTAGTACTTGGTAGGAAGACCGCCTGGGAATACCACGTGCTGTAAGCTTCTTTGCTTGGGTTTACGGGCAGCACAAGCTGGTGTTACTGCCTATTTATTCATAGAAATTGTTCTATATTTTCATCAAATTTTGTTCTTTCATTGCTGTTTTGCTACTTTATTGGTTTGCCAACCATCGTGCTTCATTACTAGTAGACCATGTTACGGTCCTGGCCATATGTGTTGTTTTTATTTTCTTGTTCTTATAGGTGCCCTGCCTGATTGGCCGGATTGGGGGGCAGTACAGGAAGCTGATTGGTCCATCCTACACTTCCTGGAGTTTTAAAAGTACGGTTCCCAACAGCTAGCGAGGCTCTTTCTGGCATCAGCACCTGTTTGCTTTTCTTGGTTTCCAAACCTTATTTAGCATTTTTGAATTGTTAGGTTTTGTGCCGTGGTTTTGTTTATAAATTGTATATTTTGTAAATAGTATTAAATCTGTAGGGGTGAACTGCCATTTTCTTTGGAGTGTTTTCACATTAGGGAGTTAGGGTTAGCGACTATCTTTTGGTTTGTTTATTTCTATCAGGCTAGCTAACACTTTCTGTGGGAAATGGCTTATTTTGTTTATTATGTTGGCCTTGGTTCGCCCTGAGTTGTAGAGTCATGTTTTGTTTGACACTTTCTTTCGTTTAAAATAAATATCATTCTGTTGGAACATCTCAATCCTGGATTTTGGTTTGAGGATCGGAGAGGGAACATCCAAATTTATCTTTGTATGTTTCACCCTGACCCCCTAGACAGGGGCGTAACAGACCAGTACAGTTATAGTACTTTGTACTTTGCCATATTTATCTTCTTCTTAGCAAGTGTCATGCATTCTGCTTCTCCAGCGTTTTTAAGAGCTGTTGATGATGTCAAATGCAGCTTACGGCCACACCGCTCTCTAAGCGCCCGATCTCGTCCGATCTCGGCAGCCAAATAGAGCCGGGCCTGGTTAGTACTTGGTAGGAAGACCGCCTGGGAATACCAGGTGCTGTAAGCTTTTTTGCTTGGGTTTACGGGCAGCACAAGCTGGTGTTACTGCCTATTTATTCATAGAAATTGTTCTATATTTTCATCAAATTTTGTTCTTTCATTGCTGTTTTGCTACTTTATTGGTTTGCCAACCATCGTGCTTCATTACTAGTAGACCATGTTACGGTCCTGGCCATATGTGTTGTTTTTATTTTCTTGTTCTTATAGGTGCCCTGCCTGATTGGCCGGATTGGGGGGCAGTACAGGAAGCTGATTGGTCCATCCTACACTTCCTGGAGTTTTAAAAGTACGGTTCCCAACAGCAAGCGAGGCTCTTTCTGGCATCAGCACCTGTTTGCTGTTCTTGGTTTCCAAACCTTATTTAGCATTTTTGAATTGTTAGGTTTTGTGACGTGGTTTTGTTATAAATTGTATATTTTGTAAATAGTATTAAATCTGTAGGGGTGAACTGCCATTTTCTTTGGACCGTTTTCACATTAGGGAGTTAGGGTTAGCGACTGTCTTTTGGTTTGTTTATTTCTATCAGGCTAGCTAGCACTTTCTGTGGGAAATGGCTTATTTTGTTTATTATGTTGGCCTTGGTTCGCCATGAGTTGTGTCATTTTTTGTTTGTCACTTTCTTTCGTTTAAAATAAATATCATTCTGTTGGAACATCTCGATCCTGGATTTTGGTTTGGGGATCGGAGAGGGAACATGCTAATTTATCTTTGTATGTTGCACCCTGACCCCCTAGACAGGGGTGTAACAGACCAGTACAGTTATAGTACTTTGTACTTTGCCACATTTATCTTCTTCTTAGCAAGTGTCATGCATTCTGCTTCTCCAGCGTTTTTAAGAGCTGTTGATGATGTCAAATGCAGCTTACGGCCCCACCACTCTCTAAGCGCCCGATCTCGTCCGATCTCGGCAGCCAAATAGAGCCGGGCCTGGTTAGTACTTGGTAGGAAGACCGCCTGGGAATACCAGGTGCTGTAAGCTTTTTTGCTTGGGTTTACGGGCAGCACAAGCTGGTGTTACTGCCTATTTATTCATAGAAATTGTTCTATATTTTCATCAAATTTTGTTCTTTCATTGCTGTTTTGCTACTTTATTGGTTTGCCAACCATCGTGCTTCATTACTAGTAGACCATGTTACGGTCCTGGCCATATGTGTTGTTTTTATTTTGTTGTTCTTATAGGTGCCCTGCCTGATTGGCCGGATTGGGGGGCAGTACAGGAAGCTGATTGGTCCATCCTACACTTCCTGGAGTTTTAAAAGTACGGTTCCCAACAGCTAGCGAGGCTCTTTCTGGCATCAGCACCTGTTTGCTGTTCTTGGTTTCCAAACCTTATTTAGCATTTTTGAATTGTTAGGTTTTGTGCCGTGGTTTTGTTTATAAATTGTATATTTTGTAAATAGTATTAAATCTGTAGGGGTGAACTGCCATTTTCTTTGGAGTGTTTTCACATTAGGGAGTTAGGGTTAGCGACTATCTTTTGGTTTGTTTATTTCTATCAGGCTAGCTAACACTTTCTGTGGGAAATGGCTTATTTTGTTTATTATGTTGGTCTTGGTTCGCCCTGAGTTGTAGTGTCATGTTTTGTTTGACACTTTCTTTCGTTTAAAATAAATATCATTCTGTTGGAACATCTCAATCCTGGATTTTGGTTTGAGGATCGGAGAGGGAACATGCAAATTTATCTTTGTATGTTTCACCCTGACCCCCTAGACAGGGGCGTAACAGACCAGTACAGTTATAGTACTTTGTACTTTGCCACATTTATCTTCTTCTTAGCAAGTGTCATGCATTCTGCTTATCCAGCGTTTTTAGGAGCTGTTGATGATGTCAAATGCAGCTTACGGCCACACCGCTCTCTAAGCGCCCGATCTCGTCCGATCTCGGCAGCCAAATAGAGCCGGGCCTGGTTAGTACTTGGTAGGAAGACTGCCTGGGAATACCAGGTGCTGTAAGTTTTTTTGCTTGGGTTTACGGGCAGCACAAGCTGGTGTTACTGCCTATTTATTCATAGAAATTGTTCCATATTTTCATCAAATTTTGTTCTTTCATTGCTGTTTTGCTACTTTATTGGTTTGTCAACCATCGTGCTTCATTACTAGTAGACCATGTTACGGTCCTGGCCATATGTGTTGTTTTTATTTTGTTGTTCTTATAGGTGCCCTGCCTTATTGGCCGGATTGGGGGGCAGTACAGGAAGCTGATTGGTCCATCCTTCACTTCCTGGAGTTTTAAAAGTACGGTTCCCAACAGCTAGCGAGGCTCTTTCTGGCAGCAGCACCTGTTTGCTGTTCTTGGTTTCCAAACCTTATTTAGCATTTTTGAATTGTTAGGTTTTGTGACGTGGTTTTGTTATAAATTGTATATTTTGTAAATAGTATTAAATCTGTAGGGGTGAACTGCCATTTTCTTTGGACCGTTTTCACATTAGGGAGTTAGGGTTAGCGACTGTCTTTTGGTTTGTTTATTTCTATCAGGCTAGCTAGCACTTTCTGTGGGAAATGGCTTATTTTGTTTATTATGTTGGCCTTGGTTCGCCATGAGTTGTGTCATTTTTTGTTTGTCACTTTCTTTCGTTTAAAATAAATATCATTCTGTTGGAACATCTCGATCCTGGATTTTGGTTTGGGGATCGGAGAGGGAACATGCTAATTTATCTTTGTATGTTGCACCCTGACCCCCTAGACAGGGGTGTAACAGACCAGTACAGTTATAGTACTTTGTACTTTGCCACATTTATCTTCTTCTTAGCAAGTGTCATGCATTCTGCTTCTCCAGCGTTTTTAAGAGCTGTTGATGATGTCAAATGCAGCTTACGGCCCCACCACTCTCTAAGCGCCCGATCTCGTCCGATCTCGGCAGCCAAATAGAGCCGGGCCTGGTTAGTACTTGGTAGGAAGACCGCCTGGGAATACCAGGTGCTGTAAGCTTTTTTGCTTGGGTTTACGGGCAGCACAAGCTGGTGTTACTGCCTATTTATTCATAGAAATTGTTCTATATTTTCATCAAATTTTGTTCTTTCATTGCTGTTTTGCTACTTTATTGGTTTGCCAACCATCGTGCTTCATTACTAGTAGACCATGTTACGGTCCTGGCCATATGTGTTGTTTTTATTTTGTTGTTCTTATAGGTGCCCTGCCTGATTGGCCGGATTGGGGGGCAGTACAGGAAGCTGATTGGTCCATCCTACACTTCCTGGAGTTTTAAAAGTACGGTTCCCAACAGCTAGCGAGGCTCTTTCTGGCATCAGCACCTGTTTGCTGTTCTTGGTTTCCAAACCTTATTTAGCATTTTTGAATTGTTAGGTTTTGTGCCGTGGTTTTGTTTATAAATTGTATATTTTGTAAATAGTATTAAATCTGTAGGGGTGAACTGCCATTTTCTTTGGAGTGTTTTCACATTAGGGAGTTAGGGTTAGCGACTATCTTTTGGTTTGTTTATTTCTATCAGGCTAGCTAACACTTTCTGTGGGAAATGGCTTATTTTGTTTATTATGTTGGTCTTGGTTCGCCCTGAGTTGTAGTGTCATGTTTTGTTTGACACTTTCTTTCGTTTAAAATAAATATCATTCTGTTGGAACATCTCAATCCTGGATTTTGGTTTGAGGATCGGAGAGGGAACATGCAAATTTATCTTTGTATGTTTCACCCTGACCCCCTAGACAGGGGCGTAACAGACCAGTACAGTTATAGTACTTTGTACTTTGCCACATTTATCTTCTTCTTAGCAAGTGTCATGCATTCTGCTTATCCAGCGTTTTTAGGAGCTGTTGATGATGTCAAATGCAGCTTACGGCCACACCGCTCTCTAAGCGCCCGATCTCGTCCGATCTCGGCAGCCAAATAGAGCCGGGCCTGGTTAGTACTTGGTAGGAAGACTGCCTGGGAATACCAGGTGCTGTAAGTTTTTTTGCTTGGGTTTACGGGCAGCACAAGCTGGTGTTACTGCCTATTTATTCATAGAAATTGTTCCATATTTTCATCAAATTTTGTTCTTTCATTGCTGTTTTGCTACTTTATTGGTTTGTCAACCATCGTGCTTCATTACTAGTAGACCATGTTACGGTCCTGGCCATATGTGTTGTTTTTATTTTGTTGTTCTTATAGGTGCCCTGCCTTATTGGCCGGATTGGGGGGCAGTACAGGAAGCTGATTGGTCCATCCTTCACTTCCTGGAGTTTTAAAAGTACGGTTCCCAACAGCTAGCGAGGCTCTTTCTGGCAGCAGCACCTGTTTGCTGTTCTTGGTTTCCAAACCTTATTTAGCATTTTTGAATTGTTAGGTTTTGTGCCGTGGTTTTGTTTATAAATTGTATATTTTGTAAATAGTATTAAATCTGTAGGGGTGAACTGCCATTTTCTTTGGAGTGTTTTCACATTAGGGAGTTAGGGTTAGCGACTATCTTTTGGTTTGTTTATTTCTATTAGGCTAGCTAACACTTTCTGTGGGAAATGGCTTATTTTGTTTATTATGTTGGCCTTGGTTCGCCCTGAGTTGTAGTGTCATGTTTTGTTTGACACTTTCTTTCGTTTAAAATAAATATCATTCTGTTGGAACATCTCGATCATGGATTTTGGTTTGGGGATCGGAGAGGGAACATGCTAATTTATCTTTGTATGTTGCACCCTGACCCCCTAGACAGGGGCGTAACAGACCAGTACAGTTATAGTACTTTGTACTTTGCCACATTTATCTTCTTCTTAGCAAGTGTCATGCATTCTGCTTCTCCAGCGTTTTTAAGAGCTGTTGATGATGTCAAATGCAGCTTACGGCCCCACCGCTCTCTAAGCGCCCGATCTCGTCCGATCTCGGCAGCCAAATAGAGCCGGGCCTGGTTAGTACTTGGTAGGAAGACCGCCTGGGAATACCAGGTGCTGTAAGCTTTTTTGCTTGGGTTTACGGGCAGCACAAGCTGGTGTTACTGCCTATTTATTCATAGAAATTGTTCTATATTTTCATCAAATTTTGTTCTTTCATTGCTGTTTTGCTACTTTATTGGTTTGCCAACCATCGTGCTTCATTACTAGTAGACCATGTTACGGTCCTGGCCATATGTGTTGTTTTTATTTTCTTGTTCTTATAGGTGCCCTGCCTGATTGGCCGGATTGGGGGGCAGTACAGGAAGCTGATTGGTCCATCCTACACTTCCTGGAGTTTTAAAAGTACGGTTCCCAACAGCTAGCGAGGCTCTTTCTGGCATCAGCACCTGTTTGCTGTTCTTGGTTTCCAAACCTTATTTAGCATTTTTGAATTGTTAGGTTTTGTGCCGTGGTTTTGTTTATAAATTGTATATTTTGTAAATAGTATTAAATCTGTAGGGGTGAACTGCCATTTTCTTTGGAGTGTTTTCACATTAGGGAGTTAGGGTTAGCGACTATCTTTTGGTTTGTTTATTTCTATCAGGCTAGCGAACACTTTCTGTGGGAAATGGCTTATTTTGTTTATTATGTTGGCCTTGGTTCGCCCTGAGTTGTAGTGTCATGTTTTGTTTGACACTTTCTTTCGTTTAAAATAAATATCATTCTGTTGGAACATCTCAATCCTGGATTTTGGTTTGAGGATCGGAGAGGGAACATCCAAATTTATCTTTGTATGTTTCACCCTGACCCCCTAGACAGGGGCGTAACAGACCAGTACAGTTATAGTACTTTGTACTTTGCCATATTTATCTTCTTCTTAGCAAGTGTCATGCATTCTGCTTCTCCAGCGTTTTTAAGAGCTGTTGATGATGTCAAATGCAGCTTACGGCCACACCGCTCTCTAAGCGCCCGATCTCGTCCGATCTCGGCAGCCAAATAGAGCCGGGCCTGGTTAGTACTTGGTAGGAAGACCGCCTGGGAATACCAGGTGCTGTAAGCTTTTTTGCTTGGGTTTACGGGCAGCACAAGCTGGTGTTACTGCCTATTTATTCATAGAAATTGTTCTATATTTTCATCAAATTTTGTTCTTTCATTGCTGTTTTGCTACTTTATTGGTTTGCCAACCATCGTGCTTCATTACTAGTAGACCATGTTACGGTCCTGGCCATATGTGTTGTTTTTATTTTCTTGTTCTTATAGGTGCCCTGCCTGATTGGCCGGATTGGGGGGCAGTACAGGAAGCTGATTGGTCCATCCTACACTTCCTGGAGTTTTAAAAGTACGGTTCCCAACAGCAAGCGAGGCTCTTTCTGGCATCAGCACCTGTTTGCTGTTCTTGGTTTCCAAACCTTATTTAGCATTTTTGAATTGTTAGGTTTTGTGACGTGGTTTTGTTATAAATTGTATATTTTGTAAATAGTATTAAATCTGTAGGGGTGGACTGCCATTTTCTTTTGATTGTTTTCACTTGTTTTCACATTAAGGAGTTAGGGTTAGCGACTGTCTTTTGGTTTGTTTATTTCTATCAGGCTAGCTAGCACTTTCTGTGGGAAATGGCTTATTTTGTTTATTATGTTGGCCTGGGTTCGCCCTGAGTTGTAGTGTCATGTTTTGTTTGACACTTTCTTTCGTTTAAAATAAATATCATTCTGTTGGAACATCTCAATCCTGGATTTTGGTTTGAGGATCGGAGAGGGAACATGCAAATTTATCTTTGTATGTTTCACCCTGACCCCCTAGACAGGGGCGTAACAGACCAGTACAGTTATAGTACTTTGTACTTTGCCACATTTATCTTCTTCTTAGCAAGTGTCATGCATTCTGCTTCTCCAGCGTTTTTAGGAGCTGTTGATGATGTCAAATGCAGCTTACGGCCACACCGCTCTCTAAGCGCCCGATCTCGTCCGATCTCGGCAGCCAAATAGAGCCGGGCCTGGTTAGTACTTGGTAGGAAGACCGCCTGGGAATACCAGGTGCTGTAAGTTTTTTTGCTTGGGTTTACGGGCAGCACAAGCTGGTGTTACTGCCTATTTATTCATAGAAATTGTTCCATATTTTCATCAAATTTTGTTCTTTCATTGCTGTTTTGCTACTTTATTGGTTTGTCAACCATCGTGCTTCATTACTAGTAGACCATGTTACGGTCCTGGCCATATGTGTTGTTTTTATTTTGTTGTTCTTATAGGTGCCCTGCCTTATTGGCCGGATTGGGGGGCAGTACAGGAAGCTGATTGGTCCATCCTTCACTTCCTGGAGTTTTAAAAGTACGGTTCCCAACAGCTAGCGAGGCTCTTTCTGGCAGCAGCACCTGTTCTCTGTTCTTGGTTTCCAAACCTTATTTAGCATTTTTGAATTGTTAGGTTTTGTGCCGTGGTTTTGTTTATAAATTGTATATTTTGTAAATAGTATTAAATCTGTAGGGGTGAACTGCCATTTTCTTTGGAGTGTTTTCACATTAGGGAGTTAGGGTTAGCGACTATCTTTTGGTTTGTTTATTTCTATCAGGCTAGCTAACACTTTCTGTGGGAAATGGCTTATTTTGTTTATTATGTTGGCCTTGGTTCGCCCTGAGTTGTAGTGTCATGTTTTGTTTGACACTTTCTTTCGTTTAAAATAAATATCATTCTGTTGGAACATCTCAATCCTGGATTTTGGTTTGAGGATCGGAGAGGGAACATCCAAATTTATCTTTGTATGTTTCACCCTGACCCCCTAGACAGGGGCGTAACAGACCAGTACAGTTATAGTACTTTGTACTTTGCCATATTTATCTTCTTCTTAGCAAGTGTCATGCATTCTGCTTCTCCAGCGTTTTTAAGAGCTGTTGATGATGTCAAATGCAGCTTACGGCCACACCGCTCTCTAAGCGCCCGATCTCGTCCGATCTCGGCAGCCAAATAGAGCCGGGCCTGGTTAGTACTTGGTAGGAAGACCGCCTGGGAATACCAGGTGCTGTAAGCTTTTTTGCTTGGGTTTACGGGCAGCACAAGCTGGTGTTACTGCCTATTTATTCATAGAAATTGTTCTATATTTTCATCAAATTTTGTTCTTTCATTGCTGTTTTGCTACTTTATTGGTTTGCCAACCATCGTGCTTCATTACTAGTAGACCATGTTACGGTCCTGGCCATATGTGTTGTTTTTATTTTCTTGTTCTTATAGGTGCCCTGCCTGATTGGCCGGATTGGGGGGCAGTACAGGAAGCTGATTGGTCCATCCTACACTTCCTGGAGTTTTAAAAGTACGGTTCCCAACAGCAAGCGAGGCTCTTTCTGGCATCAGCACCTGTTTGCTGTTCTTGGTTTCCAAACCTTATTTAGCATTTTTGAATTGTTAGGTTTTGTGACGTGGTTTTGTTATAAATTGTATATTTTGTAAATAGTATTAAATCTGTAGGGGTGGACTGCCATTTTCTTTTGATTGTTTTCACTTGTTTTCACATTAAGGAGTTAGGGTTAGCGACTGTCTTTTGGTTTGTTTATTTCTATCAGGCTAGCTAACACTTTCTGTGGGAAATGGCTTATTTTGTTTATTATGTTGGCCTTGGTTCGCCCTGAGTTGTAGAGTCATGTTTTGTTTGACACTTTCTTTCGTTTAAAATAAATATCATTCTGTTGGAACATCTCAATCCTGGATTTTGGTTTGAGGATCGGAGAGGGAACATCCAAATTTATCTTTGTATGTTTCACCCTGACCCCCTAGACAGGGGCGTAACAGACCAGTACAGTTATAGTACTTTGTACTTTGCCATATTTATCTTCTTCTTAGCAAGTGTCATGCATTCTGCTTCTCCAGCGTTTTTAAGAGCTGTTGATGATGTCAAATGCAGCTTACGGCCACACCGCTCTCTAAGCGCCCGATCTCGTCCGATCTCGGCAGCCAAATAGAGCCGGGCCTGGTTAGTACTTGGTAGGAAGACCGCCTGGGAATACCAGGTGCTGTAAGCTTTTTTGCTTGGGTTTACGGGCAGCACAAGCTGGTGTTACTGCCTATTTATTCATAGAAATTGTTCTATATTTTCATCAAATTTTGTTCTTTCATTGCTGTTTTGCTACTTTATTGGTTTGCCAACCATCGTGCTTCATTACTAGTAGACCATGTTACGGTCCTGGCCATATGTGTTGTTTTTATTTTCTTGTTCTTATAGGTGCCCTGCCTGATTGGCCGGATTGGGGGGCAGTACAGGAAGCTGATTGGTCCATCCTACACTTCCTGGAGTTTTAAAAGTACGGTTCCCAACAGCAAGCGAGGCTCTTTCTGGCATCAGCACCTGTTTGCTGTTCTTGGTTTCCAAACCTTATTTAGCATTTTTGAATTGTTAGGTTTTGTGACGTGGTTTTGTTATAAATTGTATATTTTGTAAATAGTATTAAATCTGTAGGGGTGAACTGCCATTTTCTTTGGACCGTTTTCACATTAGGGAGTTAGGGTTAGCGACTGTCTTTTGGTTTGTTTATTTCTATCAGGCTAGCTAGCACTTTCTGTGGGAAATGGCTTATTTTGTTTATTATGTTGGCCTTGGTTCGCCATGAGTTGTGTCATTTTTTGTTTGTCACTTTCTTTCGTTTAAAATAAATATCATTCTGTTGGAACATCTCGATCCTGGATTTTGGTTTGGGGATCGGAGAGGGAACATGCTAATTTATCTTTGTATGTTGCACCCTGACCCCCTAGACAGGGGTGTAACAGACCAGTACAGTTATAGTACTTTGTACTTTGCCACATTTATCTTCTTCTTAGCAAGTGTCATGCATTCTGCTTCTCCAGCGTTTTTAAGAGCTGTTGATGATGTCAAATGCAGCTTACGGCCCCACCACTCTCTAAGCGCCCGATCTCGTCCGATCTCGGCAGCCAAATAGAGCCGGGCCTGGTTAGTACTTGGTAGGAAGACCGCCTGGGAATACCAGGTGCTGTAAGCTTTTTTGCTTGGGTTTACGGGCAGCACAAGCTGGTGTTACTGCCTATTTATTCATAGAAATTGTTCTATATTTTCATCAAATTTTGTTCTTTCATTGCTGTTTTGCTACTTTATTGGTTTGCCAACCATCGTGCTTCATTACTAGTAGACCATGTTACGGTCCTGGCCATATGTGTTGTTTTTATTTTGTTGTTCTTATAGGTGCCCTGCCTGATTGGCCGGATTGGGGGGCAGTACAGGAAGCTGATTGGTCCATCCTACACTTCCTGGAGTTTTAAAAGTACGGTTCCCAACAGCTAGCGAGGCTCTTTCTGGCATCAGCACCTGTTTGCTGTTCTTGGTTTCCAAACCTTATTTAGCATTTTTGAATTGTTAGGTTTTGTGCCGTGGTTTTGTTTATAAATTGTATATTTTGTAAATAGTATTAAATCTGTAGGGGTGAACTGCCATTTTCTTTGGAGTGTTTTCACATTAGGGAGTTAGGGTTAGCGACTATCTTTTGGTTTGTTTATTTCTATCAGGCTAGCTAACACTTTCTGTGGGAAATGGCTTATTTTGTTTATTATGTTGGTCTTGGTTCGCCCTGAGTTGTAGTGTCATGTTTTGTTTGACACTTTCTTTCGTTTAAAATAAATATCATTCTGTTGGAACATCTCAATCCTGGATTTTGGTTTGAGGATCGGAGAGGGAACATGCAAATTTATCTTTGTATGTTTCACCCTGACCCCCTAGACAGGGGCGTAACAGACCAGTACAGTTATAGTACTTTGTACTTTGCCACATTTATCTTCTTCTTAGCAAGTGTCATGCATTCTGCTTATCCAGCGTTTTTAGGAGCTGTTGATGATGTCAAATGCAGCTTACGGCCACACCGCTCTCTAAGCGCCCGATCTCGTCCGATCTCGGCAGCCAAATAGAGCCGGGCCTGGTTAGTACTTGGTAGGAAGACCGCCTGGGAATACCAGGTGCTGTAAGTTTTTTTGCTTGGGTTTACGGGCAGCACAAGCTGGTGTTACTGCCTATTTATTCATAGAAATTGTTCCATATTTTCATCAAATTTTGTTCTTTCATTGCTGTTTTGCTACTTTATTGGTTTGTCAACCATCGTGCTTCATTACTAGTAGACCATGTTACGGTCCTGGCCATATGTGTTGTTTTTATTTTGTTGTTCTTATAGGTGCCCTGCCTTATTGGCCGGATTGGGGGGCAGTACAGGAAGCTGATTGGTCCATCCTTCACTTCCTGGAGTTTTAAAAGTACGGTTCCCAACAGCTAGCGAGGCTCTTTCTGGCAGCAGCACCTGTTTGCTGTTCTTGGTTTCCAAACCTTATTTAGCATTTTTGAATTGTTAGGTTTTGTGCCGTGGTTTTGTTTATAAATTGTATATTTTGTAAATAGTATTAAATCTGTAGGGGTGAACTGCCATTTTCTTTGGAGTGTTTTCACATTAGGGAGTTAGGGTTAGCGACTATCTTTTGGTTTGTTTATTTCTA
This sequence comes from Channa argus, assembly GCF_033026475.1. Lineage (NCBI taxonomy): Eukaryota > Metazoa > Chordata > Actinopteri > Anabantiformes > Channidae > Channa > Channa argus. The sequence goes on along the minus strand of NW_027125276.1, from coordinate 21,363 downwards.
TTAGGCTAGCTAACACTTTCTGTGGGAAATGGCTTATTTTGTTTATTATGTTGGCCTTGGTTCGCCCTGAGTTGTAGTGTCATGTTTTGTTTGACACTTTCTTTCGTTTAAAATAAATATCATTCTGTTGGAACATCTCAATCCTGGATTTTGGTTTGAGGATCGGAGAGGGAACATCCAAATTTATCTTTGTATGTTTCACCCTGACCCCCTAGACAGGGGCGTAACAGACCAGTACAGTTATAGTACTTTGTACTTTGCCATATTTATCTTCTTCTTAGCAAGTGTCATGCATTCTGCTTCTCCAGCGTTTTTAAGAGCTGTTGATGATGTCAAATGCAGCTTACGGCCACACCGCTCTCTAAGCGCCCGATCTCGTCCGATCTCGGCAGCCAAATAGAGCCGGGCCTGGTTAGTACTTGGTAGGAAGACCGCCTGGGAATACCAGGTGCTGTAAGCTTTTTTGCTTGGGTTTACGGGCAGCACAAGCTGGTGTTACTGCCTATTTATTCATAGAAATTGTTCTATATTTTCATCAAATTTTGTTCTTTCATTGCTGTTTTGCTACTTTATTGGTTTGCCAACCATCGTGCTTCATTACTAGTAGACCATGTTACGGTCCTGGCCATATGTGTTGTTTTTATTTTCTTGTTCTTATAGGTGCCCTGCCTGATTGGCCGGATTGGGGGGCAGTACAGGAAGCTGATTGGTCCATCCTACACTTCCTGGAGTTTTAAAAGTACGGTTCCCAACAGCAAGCGAGGCTCTTTCTGGCATCAGCACCTGTTTGCTGTTCTTGGTTTCCAAACCTTATTTAGCATTTTTGAATTGTTAGGTTTTGTGACGTGGTTTTGTTATAAATTGTATATTTTGTAAATAGTATTAAATCTGTAGGGGTGAACTGCCATTTTCTTTGGACCGTTTTCACATTAGGGAGTTAGGGTTAGCGACTGTCTTTTGGTTTGTTTATTTCTATCAGGCTAGCTAGCACTTTCTGTGGGAAATGGCTTATTTTGTTTATTATGTTGGCCTTGGTTCGCCATGAGTTGTGTCATTTTTTGTTTGTCACTTTCTTTCGTTTAAAATAAATATCATTCTGTTGGAACATCTCGATCCTGGATTTTGGTTTGGGGATCGGAGAGGGAACATGCTAATTTATCTTTGTATGTTGCACCCTGACCCCCTAGACAGGGGCGTAACAGACCAGTACAGTTATAGTACTTTGTACTTTGCCACATTTATCTTCTTCTTAGCAAGTGTCATGCATTCTGCTTCTCCAGCGTTTTTAAGAGCTGTTGATGATGTCAAATGCAGCTTACGGCCCCACCGCTCTCTAAGCGCCCGATCTCGTCCGATCTCGGCAGCCAAATAGAGCCGGGCCTGGTTAGTACTTGGTAGGAAGACCGCCTGGGAATACCAGGTGCTGTAAGCTTTTTTGCTTGGGTTTACGGGCAGCACAAGCTGGTGTTACTGCCTATTTATTCATAGAAATTGTTCTATATTTTCATCAAATTTTGTTCTTTAATTGCTGTTTTGCTACTTTATTGGTTTGCCAACCATCGTGCTTCATTACTAGTAGACCATGTTACGGTCCTGGCCATATGTGTTGTTTTTATTTTGTTGTTCTTATACGTGCCCTGCCTGATTGGCCGGATTGGGGGGCAGTACAGGAAGCTGATTGGTCCATCCTACACTTCCTGGAGTTTTAAAAGTACGGTTCCCAAAAGCTAGCGAGGCTCTTTCTGGCATCAGCACCTGTTTGCTGTTCTTGGTTTCCAAACCTTATTTAGCATTTTTGAATTGTTAGGTTTTGTGCCGTGGTTTTGTTTATAAATTGTATATTTTGTAAATAGTATTAAATCTGTAGGGGTGAACTGCCATTTTCTTTGGACTGTTTTCACATTAGGGAGTTAGGGTTAGCGACTGTCTTTTGGTTTGTTTATTTCTATCAGGCTAGCTAGCACTTTCTGTGGGAAATGGCTTATTTTGTTTATTATGTTGGCCTTGGTTCGCCATGAGTTGTGTCATTTTTTGTTTGTCACTTTCTTTCGTTTAAAATAAATATCATTCTGTTGGAACATCTCGATCCTGGATTTTGGTTTGGGGATCGGAGAGGGAACATGCTAATTTATCTTTGTATGTTGCACCCTGACCCCCTAGACAGGGGCGTAACAGACCAGTACAGTTATAGTACTTTGTACTTTGCCACATTTATCTTCTTCTTAGCAAGTGTCATGCATTCTGCTTCTCCAGCGTTTTTAAGAGCTGTTGATGATGTCAAATGCAGCTTACGGCCACACCGCTCTCTAAGCGCCCGATCTCGTCCGATCTCGGCAGCCAAATAGAGCCGGGCCTGGTTAGTACTTGGTAGGAAGACCGCCTGGGAATACCAGGTGCTGTAAGCTTTTTTGCTTGGGTTTACGGGCAGCACAAGCTGGTGTTACTGCCTATTTATTCATAGAAATTGTTCTATATTTTCATCAAATTTTGTTCTTTAATTGCTGTTTTGCTACTTTATTGGTTTGTCAACCATCGTGCTTCATTACTAGTAGACCATGTTACGGTCCTGGCCATATGTGTTGTTTTTATTTTGTTGTTCTTATAGGTGCCCTGCCTGATTGGCCGGATTGGGGGGCAGTACAGGAAGCTGATTGGTCCATCTTACACTTCCTGGAGTTTTAAAAGTACGGTTCCCAACAGCTAGCGAGGCTCTTTCTGGCATCAGCACCTGTTTGCTGTTCTTGGTTTCCAAACCTTATTTAGCATTTTTGAATTGTTAGGTTTTGTGCCGTGGTTTTGTTTATAAATTGTATATTTTGTAAATAGTATTAAATCTGTAGGGGTGAACTGCCATTTTCTTTGGAGTGTTTTCACATTAGGGAGTTAGGGTTAGCGACTATCTTTTGGTTTGTTTATTTCTATCAGGCTAGCGAACACTTTCTGTGGGAAATGGCTTATTTTGTTTATTATGTTGGCCTTGGTTCGCCCTGAGTTGTAGTGTCATGTTTTGTTTGACACTTTCTTTCGTTTAAAATAAATATCATTCTGTTGGAACATCTCAATCCTGGATTTTGGTTTGAGGATCGGAGAGGGAACATGCAAATTTATCTTTGTATGTTTCACCCTGACCCCCTAGACAGGGGCGTAACAGACCAGTACAGTTATAGTACTTTGTACTTTGCCACATTTATCTTCTTCTTAGCAAGTGTCATGCATTCTGCTTCTCCAGCGTTTTTAGGAGCTGTTGATGATGTCAAATGCAGCTTACGGCCACACCGCTCTCTAAGCGCCCAATCTCGTCCGATCTCGGCAGCCAAATAGAGCCGGGCCTGGTTAGTACTTGGTAGGAAGACCGCCTGGGAATACCAGGTGCTGTAAGCTTTTTTGCTTGGGTTTACGGGCAGCACAAGCTGGTGTTACTGCCTATTTATTCATAGAAATTGTTCTATATTTTCATCAAATTTTGTTCTTTCATTGCTGTTTTGCTACTTTATTGGTTTGCCAACCATCGTGCTTCATTACTAGTAGACCATGTTACGGTCCTGGCCATATGTGTTGTTTTTATTTTCTTGTTCTTATAGGTGCCCTGCCTGATTGGCCGGATTGGGGGGCAGTACAGGAAGCTGATTGGTCCATCCTACACTTCCTGGAGTTTTAAAAGTACGGTTCCCAACAGCAAGCGAGGCTCTTTCTGGCATCAGCACCTGTTTGCTGTTCTTGGTTTCCAAGCCTTATTTAGCATTTTTGAATTGTTAGGTTTTGTGACGTGGTTTTGTTATAAATTGTATATTTTGTAAATAGTATTAAATCTGTAGGGGTGAACTGCCATTTTCTTTGGACCGTTTTCACATTAGGGAGTTAGGGTTAGCGACTGTCTTTTGGTTTGTTTATTTCTATCAGGCTAGCTAGCACTTTCTGTGGGAAATGGCTTATTTTGTTTATTATGTTGGCCTTGGTTCGCCATGAGTTGTGTCATTTTTTGTTTGTCACTTTCTTTCGTTTAAAATAAATATCATTCTGTTGGAACATCTCGATCCTGGATTTTGGTTTGGGGATCGGAGAGGGAACATGCTAATTTATCTTTGTATGTTGCACCCTGACCCCCTAGACAGGGGCGTAACAGACCAGTACAGTTATAGTACTTTGTACTTTGCCACATTTATCTTCTTCTTAGCAAGTGTCATGCATTCTGCTTCTCCAGCGTTTTTAAGAGCTGTTGATGATGTCAAATGCAGCTTACGGCCCCACCGCTCTCTAAGCGCCCGATCTCGTCCGATCTCGGCAGCCAAATAGAGCCGGGCCTGGTTAGTACTTGGTAGGAAGACCGCCTGGGAATACCAGGTGCTGTAAGCTTTTTTGCTTGGGTTTACGGGCAGCACAAGCTGGTGTTACTGCCTATTTATTCATAGAAATTGTTCTATATTTTCATCAAATTTTGTTCTTTCATTGCTGTTTTGCTACTTTATTGGTTTGCCAACCATCGTGCTTCATTACTAGTAGACCATGTTACGGTCCTGGCCATATGTGTTGTTTTTATTTTCTTGTTCTTATAGGTGCCCTGCCTGATTGGCCGGATTGGGGGGCAGTACAGGAAGCTGATTGGTCCATCCTACACTTCCTGGAGTTTTAAAAGTACGGTTCCCAACAGCAAGCGAGGCTCTTTCTGGCATCAGCACCTGTTTGCTGTTCTTGGTTTCCAAGCCTTATTTAGCATTTTTGAATTGTTAGGTTTTGTGACGTGGTTTTGTTATAAATTGTATATTTTGTAAATAGTATTAAATCTGTAGGGGTGAACTGCCATTTTCTTTGGACCGTTTTCACATTAGGGAGTTAGGGTTAGCGACTGTCTTTTGGTTTGTTTATTTCTATCAGGCTAGCTAGCACTTTCTGTGGGAAATGGCTTATTTTGTTTATTATGTTGGCCTTGGTTCGCCATGAGTTGTGTCATTTTTTGTTTGTCACTTTCTTTCGTTTAAAATAAATATCATTCTGTTGGAACATCTCGATCCTGGATTTTGGTTTGGGGATCGGAGAGGGAACATGCTAATTTATCTTTGTATGTTGCACCCTGACCCCCTAGACAGGGGCGTAACAGACCAGTACAGTTATAGTACTTTGTACTTTGCCACATTTATCTTCTTCTTAGCAAGTGTCATGCATTCTGCTTCTCCAGCGTTTTTAAGAGCTGTTGATGATGTCAAATGCAGCTTACGGCCCCACCGCTCTCTAAGCGCCCGATCTCGTCCGATCTCGGCAGCCAAATAGAGCCGGGCCTGGTTAGTACTTGGTAGGAAGACCGCCTGGGAATACCAGGTGCTGTAAGCTTTTTTGCTTGGGTTTACGGGCAGCACAAGCTGGTGTTACTGCCTATTTATTCATAGAAATTGTTCTATATTTTCATCAAATTTTGTTCTTTCATTGCTGTTTTGCTACTTTATTGGTTTGCCAACCATCGTGCTTCATTACTAGTAGACCATGTTACGGTCCTGGCCATATGTGTTGTTTTTATTTTCTTGTTCTTATAGGTGCCCTGCCTGATTGGCCGGATTGGGGGGCAGTACAGGAAGCTGATTGGTCCATCCTACACTTCCTGGAGTTTTAAAAGTACGGTTCCCAACAGCAAGCGAGGCTCTTTCTGGCATCAGCACCTGTTTGCTGTTCTTGGTTTCCAAACCTTATTTAGCATTTTTGAATTGTTAGGTTTTGTGACGTGGTTTTGTTATAAATTGTATATTTTGTAAATAGTATTAAATCTGTAGGGGTGGACTGCCATTTTCTTTTGATTGTTTTCACTTGTTTTCACATTAAGGAGTTAGGGTTAGCGACTGTCTTTTGGTTTGTTTATTTCTATCAGGCTAGCTAGCACTTTCTGTGGGAAATGGCTTATTTTGTTTATTATGTTGGCCTGGGTTCGCCCTGAGTTGTAGTGTCATGTTTTGTTTGACACTTTCTTTCGTTTAAAATAAATATCATTCTGTTGGAACATCTCAATCCTGGATTTTGGTTTGAGGATCGGAGAGGGAACATCCAAATTTATCTTTGTATGTTTCACCCTGACCCCCTAGACAGGGGCGTAACAGACCAGTACAGTTATAGTACTTTGTACTTTGCCACATTTATCTTCTTCTTAGCAAGTGTCATGCATTCTGCTTCTCCAGCGTTTTTAAGAGCTGTTGATGATGTCAAATGCAGCTTACGGCCACACCGCTCTCTAAGCGCCCGATCCCGTCCGATCTCAGCAGCCAATTATGGCCGGGCCTTGTTAGTACTTGGTAGGAAGACCGCCTGGGAATACCACGTGCTGTAAGCTTCTTTGCTTGGGTTTACGGGCAGCACAAGCTGGTGTTACTGCCTATTTATTCATAGAAATTGTTCTATATTTTCATCAAATTTTGTTCTTTCATTGCTGTTTTGCTACTTTATTGGTTTGCCAACCATCGTGCTTCATTACTAGTAGACCATGTTAAAGTCCTGGCCATATGTGTTGTTTTTATTTTCTTGTTCTTATAGGTGCCCTGCCTGATTGGCCGGATTGGGGGGCAGTACAGGAAGCTGATTGGTCCATCCTACACTTCCTGGAGTTTTAAAAGTACGGTTCCCAACAGCTAGCGAGGCTCTTTCTGGCATCAGCACCTGTTTGCTTTTCTTGGTTTCCAAACCTTATTTAGCATTTTTGAATTGTTAGGTTTTGTGCCGTGGTTTTGTTTATAAATTGTATATTTTGTAAATAGTATTAAATCTGTAGGGGTGAACTGCCATTTTCTTTGGAGTGTTTTCACATTAGGGAGTTAGGGTTAGCGACTATCTTTTGGTTTGTTTATTTCTATCAGGCTAGCTAACACTTTCTGTGGGAAATGGCTTATTTTGTTTATTATGTTGGCCTTGGTTCGCCCTGAGTTGTAGAGTCATGTTTTGTTTGACACTTTCTTTCGTTTAAAATAAATATCATTCTGTTGGAACATCTCAATCCTGGATTTTGGTTTGAGGATCGGAGAGGGAACATCCAAATTTATCTTTGTATGTTTCACCCTGACCCCCTAGACAGGGGCGTAACAGACCAGTACAGTTATAGTACTTTGTACTTTGCCATATTTATCTTCTTCTTAGCAAGTGTCATGCATTCTGCTTCTCCAGCGTTTTTAAGAGCTGTTGATGATGTCAAATGCAGCTTACGGCCACACCGCTCTCTAAGCGCCCGATCTCGTCCGATCTCGGCAGCCAAATAGAGCCGGGCCTGGTTAGTACTTGGTAGGAAGACCGCCTGGGAATACCAGGTGCTGTAAGCTTTTTTGCTTGGGTTTACGGGCAGCACAAGCTGGTGTTACTGCCTATTTATTCATAGAAATTGTTCTATATTTTCATCAAATTTTGTTCTTTCATTGCTGTTTTGCTACTTTATTGGTTTGCCAACCATCGTGCTTCATTACTAGTAGACCATGTTACGGTCCTGGCCATATGTGTTGTTTTTATTTTCTTGTTCTTATAGGTGCCCTGCCTGATTGGCCGGATTGGGGGGCAGTACAGGAAGCTGATTGGTCCATCCTACACTTCCTGGAGTTTTAAAAGTACGGTTCCCAACAGCAAGCGAGGCTCTTTCTGGCATCAGCACCTGTTTGCTGTTCTTGGTTTCCAAACCTTATTTAGCATTTTTGAATTGTTAGGTTTTGTGACGTGGTTTTGTTATAAATTGTATATTTTGTAAATAGTATTAAATCTGTAGGGGTGAACTGCCATTTTCTTTGGACCGTTTTCACATTAGGGAGTTAGGGTTAGCGACTGTCTTTTGGTTTGTTTATTTCTATCAGGCTAGCTAGCACTTTCTGTGGGAAATGGCTTATTTTGTTTATTATGTTGGCCTTGGTTCGCCATGAGTTGTGTCATTTTTTGTTTGTCACTTTCTTTCGTTTAAAATAAATATCATTCTGTTGGAACATCTCGATCCTGGATTTTGGTTTGGGGATCGGAGAGGGAACATGCTAATTTATCTTTGTATGTTGCACCCTGACCCCCTAGACAGGGGTGTAACAGACCAGTACAGTTATAGTACTTTGTACTTTGCCACATTTATCTTCTTCTTAGCAAGTGTCATGCATTCTGCTTCTCCAGCGTTTTTAAGAGCTGTTGATGATGTCAAATGCAGCTTACGGCCCCACCACTCTCTAAGCGCCCGATCTCGTCCGATCTCGGCAGCCAAATAGAGCCGGGCCTGGTTAGTACTTGGTAGGAAGACCGCCTGGGAATACCAGGTGCTGTAAGCTTTTTTGCTTGGGTTTACGGGCAGCACAAGCTGGTGTTACTGCCTATTTATTCATAGAAATTGTTCTATATTTTCATCAAATTTTGTTCTTTCATTGCTGTTTTGCTACTTTATTGGTTTGCCAACCATCGTGCTTCATTACTAGTAGACCATGTTACGGTCCTGGCCATATGTGTTGTTTTTATTTTGTTGTTCTTATAGGTGCCCTGCCTGATTGGCCGGATTGGGGGGCAGTACAGGAAGCTGATTGGTCCATCCTACACTTCCTGGAGTTTTAAAAGTACGGTTCCCAACAGCTAGCGAGGCTCTTTCTGGCATCAGCACCTGTTTGCTGTTCTTGGTTTCCAAACCTTATTTAGCATTTTTGAATTGTTAGGTTTTGTGCCGTGGTTTTGTTTATAAATTGTATATTTTGTAAATAGTATTAAATCTGTAGGGGTGAACTGCCATTTTCTTTGGAGTGTTTTCACATTAGGGAGTTAGGGTTAGCGACTATCTTTTGGTTTGTTTATTTCTATCAGGCTAGCTAACACTTTCTGTGGGAAATGGCTTATTTTGTTTATTATGTTGGTCTTGGTTCGCCCTGAGTTGTAGTGTCATGTTTTGTTTGACACTTTCTTTCGTTTAAAATAAATATCATTCTGTTGGAACATCTCAATCCTGGATTTTGGTTTGAGGATCGGAGAGGGAACATGCAAATTTATCTTTGTATGTTTCACCCTGACCCCCTAGACAGGGGCGTAACAGACCAGTACAGTTATAGTACTTTGTACTTTGCCACATTTATCTTCTTCTTAGCAAGTGTCATGCATTCTGCTTATCCAGCGTTTTTAGGAGCTGTTGATGATGTCAAATGCAGCTTACGGCCACACCGCTCTCTAAGCGCCCGATCTCGTCCGATCTCGGCAGCCAAATAGAGCCGGGCCTGGTTAGTACTTGGTAGGAAGACCGCCTGGGAATACCAGGTGCTGTAAGTTTTTTTGCTTGGGTTTACGGGCAGCACAAGCTGGTGTTACTGCCTATTTATTCATAGAAATTGTTCCATATTTTCATCAAATTTTGTTCTTTCATTGCTGTTTTGCTACTTTATTGGTTTGTCAACCATCGTGCTTCATTACTAGTAGACCATGTTACGGTCCTGGCCATATGTGTTGTTTTTATTTTGTTGTTCTTATAGGTGCCCTGCCTTATTGGCCGGATTGGGGGGCAGTACAGGAAGCTGATTGGTCCATCCTTCACTTCCTGGAGTTTTAAAAGTACGGTTCCCAACAGCTAGCGAGGCTCTTTCTGGCAGCAGCACCTGTTTGCTGTTCTTGGTTTCCAAACCTTATTTAGCATTTTTGAATTGTTAGGTTTTGTGCCGTGGTTTTGTTTATAAATTGTATATTTTGTAAATAGTATTAAATCTGTAGGGGTGAACTGCCATTTTCTTTGGAGTGTTTTCACATTAGGGAGTTAGGGTTAGCGACTATCTTTTGGTTTGTTTATTTCTATTAGGCTAGCTAACACTTTCTGTGGGAAATGGCTTATTTTGTTTATTATGTTGGCCTTGGTTCGCCCTGAGTTGTAGTGTCATGTTTTGTTTGACACTTTCTTTCGTTTAAAATAAATATCATTCTGTTGGAACATCTCAATCCTGGATTTTGGTTTGAGGATCGGAGAGGGAACATCCAAATTTATCTTTGTATGTTTCACCCTGACCCCCTAGACAGGGGCGTAACAGACCAGTACAGTTATAGTACTTTGTACTTTGCCATATTTATCTTCTTCTTAGCAAGTGTCATGCATTCTGCTTCTCCAGCGTTTTTAAGAGCTGTTGATGATGTCAAATGCAGCTTACGGCCACACCGCTCTCTAAGCGCCCGATCTCGTCCGATCTCGGCAGCCAAATAGAGCCGGGCCTGGTTAGTACTTGGTAGGAAGACCGCCTGGGAATACCAGGTGCTGTAAGCTTTTTTGCTTGGGTTTACGGGCAGCACAAGCTGGTGTTACTGCCTATTTATTCATAGAAATTGTTCTATATTTTCATCAAATTTTGTTCTTTCATTGCTGTTTTGCTACTTTATTGGTTTGCCAACCATCGTGCTTCATTACTAGTAGACCATGTTACGGTCCTGGCCATATGTGTTGTTTTTATTTTCTTGTTCTTATAGGTGCCCTGCCTGATTGGCCGGATTGGGGGGCAGTACAGGAAGCTGATTGGTCCATCCTACACTTCCTGGAGTTTTAAAAGTACGGTTCCCAACAGCAAGCGAGGCTCTTTCTGGCATCAGCACCTGTTTGCTGTTCTTGGTTTCCAAACCTTATTTAGCATTTTTGAATTGTTAGGTTTTGTGACGTGGTTTTGTTATAAATTGTATATTTTGTAAATAGTATTAAATCTGTAGGGGTGAACTGCCATTTTCTTTGGACCGTTTTCACATTAGGGAGTTAGGGTTAGCGACTGTCTTTTGGTTTGTTTATTTCTATCAGGCTAGCTAGCACTTTCTGTGGGAAATGGCTTATTTTGTTTATTATGTTGGCCTTGGTTCGCCATGAGTTGTGTCATTTTTTGTTTGTCACTTTCTTTCGTTTAAAATAAATATCATTCTGTTGGAACATCTCGATCCTGGATTTTGGTTTGGGGATCGGAGAGGGAACATGCTAATTTATCTTTGTATGTTGCACCCTGACCCCCTAGACAGGGGCGTAACAGACCAGTACAGTTATAGTACTTTGTACTTTGCCACATTTATCTTCTTCTTAGCAAGTGTCATGCATTCTGCTTCTCCAGCGTTTTTAAGAGCTGTTGATGATGTCAAATGCAGCTTACGGCCCCACCGCTCTCTAAGCGCCCGATCTCGTCCGATCTCGGCAGCCAAATAGAGCCGGGCCTGGTTAGTACTTGGTAGGAAGACCGCCTGGGAATACCAGGTGCTGTAAGCTTTTTTGCTTGGGTTTACGGGCAGCACAAGCTGGTGTTACTGCCTATTTATTCATAGAAATTGTTCTATATTTTCATCAAATTTTGTTCTTTAATTGCTGTTTTGCTACTTTATTGGTTTGCCAACCATCGTGCTTCATTACTAGTAGACCATGTTACGGTCCTGGCCATATGTGTTGTTTTTATTTTGTTGTTCTTATACGTGCCCTGCCTGATTGGCCGGATTGGGGGGCAGTACAGGAAGCTGATTGGTCCATCCTACACTTCCTGGAGTTTTAAAAGTACGGTTCCCAAAAGCTAGCGAGGCTCTTTCTGGCATCAGCACCTGTTTGCTGTTCTTGGTTTCCAAACCTTATTTAGCATTTTTGAATTGTTAGGTTTTGTGCCGTGGTTTTGTTTATAAATTGTATATTTTGTAAATAGTATTAAATCTGTAGGGGTGAACTGCCATTTTCTTTGGACTGTTTTCACATTAGGGAGTTAGGGTTAGCGACTGTCTTTTGGTTTGTTTATTTCTATCAGGCTAGCTAGCACTTTCTGTGGGAAATGGCTTATTTTGTTTATTATGTTGGCCTTGGTTCGCCATGAGTTGTGTCATTTTTTGTTTGTCACTTTCTTTCGTTTAAAATAAATATCATTCTGTTGGAACATCTCGATCCTGGATTTTGGTTTGGGGATCGGAGAGGGAACATGCTAATTTATCTTTGTATGTTGCACCCTGACCCCCTAGACAGGGGCGTAACAGACCAGTACAGTTATAGTACTTTGTACTTTGCCACATTTATCTTCTTCTTAGCAAGTGTCATGCATTCTGCTTCTCCAGCGTTTTTAAGAGCTGTTGATGATGTCAAATGCAGCTTACGGCCACACCGCTCTCTAAGCGCCCGATCTCGTCCGATCTCGGCAGCCAAATAGAGCCGGGCCTGGTTAGTACTTGGTAGGAAGACCGCCTGGGAATACCAGGTGCTGTAAGCTTTTTTGCTTGGGTTTACGGGCAGCACAAGCTGGTGTTACTGCCTATTTATTCATAGAAATTGTTCTATATTTTCATCAAATTTTGTTCTTTAATTGCTGTTTTGCTACTTTATTGGTTTGTCAACCATCGTGCTTCATTACTAGTAGACCATGTTACGGTCCTGGCCATATGTGTTGTTTTTATTTTGTTGTTCTTATAGGTGCCCTGCCTGATTGGCCGGATTGGGGGGCAGTACAGGAAGCTGATTGGTCCATCTTACACTTCCTGGAGTTTTAAAAGTACGGTTCCCAACAGCTAGCGAGGCTCTTTCTGGCATCAGCACCTGTTTGCTGTTCTTGGTTTCCAAACCTTATTTAGCATTTTTGAATTGTTAGGTTTTGTGCCGTGGTTTTGTTTATAAATTGTATATTTTGTAAATAGTATTAAATCTGTAGGGGTGAACTGCCATTTTCTTTGGAGTGTTTTCACATTAGGGAGTTAGGGTTAGCGACTATCTTTTGGTTTGTTTATTTCTATCAGGCTAGCGAACACTTTCTGTGGGAAATGGCTTATTTTGTTTATTATGTTGGCCTTGGTTCGCCCTGAGTTGTAGTGTCATGTTTTGTTTGACACTTTCTTTCGTTTAAAATAAATATCATTCTGTTGGAACATCTCAATCCTGGATTTTGGTTTGAGGATCGGAGAGGGAACATGCAAATTTATCTTTGTATGTTTCACCCTGACCCCCTAGACAGGGGCGTAACAGACCAGTACAGTTATAGTACTTTGTACTTTGCCACATTTATCTTCTTCTTAGCAAGTGTCATGCATTCTGCTTCTCCAGCGTTTTTAGGAGCTGTTGATGATGTCAAATGCAGCTTACGGCCACACCGCTCTCTAAGCGCCCAATCTCGTCCGATCTCGGCAGCCAAATAGAGCCGGGCCTGGTTAGTACTTGGTAGGAAGACCGCCTGGGAATACCAGGTGCTGTAAGCTTTTTTGCTTGGGTTTACGGGCAGCACAAGCTGGTGTTACTGCCTATTTATTCATAGAAATTGTTCTATATTTTCATCAAATTTTGTTCTTTCATTGCTGTTTTGCTACTTTATTGGTTTGCCAACCATCGTGCTTCATTACTAGTAGACCATGTTACGGTCCTGGCCATATGTGTTGTTTTTATTTTCTTGTTCTTATAGGTGCCCTGCCTGATTGGCCGGATTGGGGGGCAGTACAGGAAGCTGATTGGTCCATCCTACACTTCCTGGAGTTTTAAAAGTACGGTTCCCAACAGCAAGCGAGGCTCTTTCTGGCATCAGCACCTGTTTGCTGTTCTTGGTTTCCAAGCCTTATTTAGCATTTTTGAATTGTTAGGTTTTGTGACGTGGTTTTGTTATAAATTGTATATTTTGTAAATAGTATTAAATCTGTAGGGGTGAACTGCCATTTTCTTTGGACCGTTTTCACATTAGGGAGTTAGGGTTAGCGACTGTCTTTTGGTTTGTTTATTTCTATCAGGCTAGCTAGCACTTTCTGTGGGAAATGGCTTATTTTGTTTATTATGTTGGCCTTGGTTCGCCATGAGTTGTGTCATTTTTTGTTTGTCACTTTCTTTCGTTTAAAATAAATATCATTCTGTTGGAACATCTCGATCCTGGATTTTGGTTTGGGGATCGGAGAGGGAACATGCTAATTTATCTTTGTATGTTGCACCCTGACCCCCTAGACAGGGGCGTAACAGACCAGTACAGTTATAGTACTTTGTACTTTGCCACATTTATCTTCTTCTTAGCAAGTGTCATGCATTCTGCTTCTCCAGCGTTTTTAAGAGCTGTTGATGATGTCAAATGCAGCTTACGGCCCCACCGCTCTCTAAGCGCCCGATCTCGTCCGATCTCGGCAGCCAAATAGAGCCGGGCCTGGTTAGTACTTGGTAGGAAGACCGCCTGGGAATACCAGGTGCTGTAAGCTTTTTTGCTTGGGTTTACGGGCAGCACAAGCTGGTGTTACTGCCTATTTATTCATAGAAATTGTTCTATATTTTCATCAAATTTTGTTCTTTCATTGCTGTTTTGCTACTTTATTGGTTTGCCAACCATCGTGCTTCATTACTAGTAGACCATGTTACGGTCCTGGCCATATGTGTTGTTTTTATTTTCTTGTTCTTATAGGTGCCCTGCCTGATTGGCCGGATTGGGGGGCAGTACAGGAAGCTGATTGGTCCATCCTACACTTCCTGGAGTTTTAAAAGTACGGTTCCCAACAGCAAGCGAGGCTCTTTCTGGCATCAGCACCTGTTTGCTGTTCTTGGTTTCCAAGCCTTATTTAGCATTTTTGAATTGTTAGGTTTTGTGACGTGGTTTTGTTATAAATTGTATATTTTGTAAATAGTATTAAATCTGTAGGGGTGAACTGCCATTTTCTTTGGACCGTTTTCACATTAGGGAGTTAGGGTTAGCGACTGTCTTTTGGTTTGTTTATTTCTATCAGGCTAGCTAGCACTTTCTGTGGGAAATGGCTTATTTTGTTTATTATGTTGGCCTTGGTTCGCCATGAGTTGTGTCATTTTTTGTTTGTCACTTTCTTTCGTTTAAAATAAATATCATTCTGTTGGAACATCTCGATCCTGGATTTTGGTTTGGGGATCGGAGAGGGAACATGCTAATTTATCTTTGTATGTTGCACCCTGACCCCTAGACAGGGGCGTAACAGACCAGTACAGTTATAGTACTTTGTACTTTGCCACATTTATCTTCTTCTTAGCAAGTGTCATGCATTCTGCTTCTCCAGCGTTTTTAAGAGCTGTTGATGATGTCAAATGCAGCTTACGGCCCCACCGCTCTCTAAGCGCCCGATCTCGTCCGATCTCGGCAGCCAAATAGAGCCGGGCCTGGTTAGTACTTGGTAGGAAGACCGCCTGGGAATACCAGGTGCTGTAAGCTTTTTTGCTTGGGTTTACGGGCAGCACAAGCTGGTGTTACTGCCTATTTATTCATAGAAATTGTTCTATATTTTCATCAAATTTTGTTCTTTCATTGCTGTTTTGCTACTTTATTGGTTTGCCAACCATCGTGCTTCATTACTAGTAGACCATGTTACGGTCCTGGCCATATGTGTTGTTTTTATTTTCTTGTTCTTATAGGTGCCCTGCCTGATTGGCCGGATTGGGGGGCAGTACAGGAAGCTGATTGGTCCATCCTACACTTCCTGGAGTTTTAAAAGTACGGTTCCCAACAGCAAGCGAGGCTCTTTCTGGCATCAGCACCTGTTTGCTGTTCTTGGTTTCCAAACCTTATTTAGCATTTTTGAATTGTTAGGTTTTGTGACGTGGTTTTGTTATAAATTGTATATTTTGTAAATAGTATTAAATCTGTAGGGGTGGACTGCCATTTTCTTTTGATTGTTTTCACTTGTTTTCACATTAAGGAGTTAGGGTTAGCGACTGTCTTTTGGTTTGTTTATTTCTATCAGGCTAGCTAGCACTTTCTGTGGGAAATGGCTTATTTTGTTTATTATGTTGGCCTGGGTTCGCCCTGAGTTGTAGTGTCATGTTTTGTTTGACACTTTCTTTCGTTTAAAATAAATATCATTCTGTTGGAACATCTCGATCCTGGATTTTGGTTTGGGGATCGGAGAGGGAACATGCTAATTTATCTTTGTATGTTGCACCCTGACCCCCTAGACAGGGGCGTAACAGACCAGTACAGTTATAGTACTTTGTACTTTGCCACATTTATCTTCTTCTTAGCAAGTGTCATGCATTCTGCTTCTCCAGCGTTTTTAAGAGCTGTTGATGATGTCAAATGTAGCTTACGGCCCCACCGCTCTCTAAGCGCCCGATCTCGTCCGATCTCGGCAGCCAAATAGAGCCGGGCCTGGTTAGTACTTGGTAGGAAGACCGCCTGGGAATACCAGGTGCTGTAAGCTTTTTTGCTTGGGTTTACGGGCAGCACAAGCTGGTGTTACTGCCTATTTATTCATAGAAATTGTTCTATATTTTCATCAAATTTTGTTCTTTCATTGCTGTTTTGCTACTTTATTGGTTTGGCAACCATCGTGCTTCATTACTAGTAGACCATGTTACGGTCCTGGCCATATGTGTTGTTTTTATTTTCTTGTTCTTATAGGTGCCCTGCCTGATTGGCCGGATTGGGGGGCAGTACAGGAAGCTGATTGGTCCATCCTACACTTCCTGGAGTTTTAAAAGTACGGTTCCCAACAGCTAGCGAGGCTCTTTCTGGCATCAGCACCTGTTTGCTGTTCTTGGTTTCCAAACCTTATTTAGCATTTTTGAATTGTTAGGTTTTGTGCCGTGGTTTTGTTTATAAATTGTATATTTTGTAAATAGTATTAAATCTGTAGGGGTGAACTGCCATTTTCTTTGGAGTGTTTTCACATTAGGGAGTTAGGGTTAGCGACTATCTTTTGGTTTGTTTATTTCTATCAGGCTAGCTAACACTTTCTGTGGGAAATGGCTTATTTTGTTTATTATGTTGGCCTTGGTTCGCCCTGAGTTGTAGTGTCATGTTTTGTTTGACACTTTCTTTCGTTTAAAATAAATATCATTCTGTTGGAACATCTCAATCCTGGATTTTGGTTTGAGGATCGGAGAGGGAACATGCAAATTTATCTTTGTATGTTTCACCCTGACCCCCTAGACAGGGGCGTAACAGACCAGTACAGTTATAGTACTTTGTACTTTGCCACATTTATCTTCTTATTAGCATGTGTCATGCATTCTGCTTATCCAGCGTTTTTAGGAGCTGTTGATGATGTCAAATGCAGCTTACGGCCACACCGCTCTCTAAACGCCCAATCTCGTCCGATCTCGGCAGCCAAATAGAGCTGGGCCTGGTTAGTACTTGGTAGGAAGACCGTCTGGGAATACCAGGTGCTGTAAGTTTTTTTGCTTGGGTTTACGGGCAGCACAAGCTGGTGTTACTGCCTATTTATTCATAGAAATTGTTCCATATTTTCATCAAATTTTGTTCTTTCATTGCTGTTTTGCTACTTTATTGGTTTGTCAACCATCGTGCTTCATTACTAGTAGACCATGTTACGGTCCTGGCCATATGTGTTGTTTTTATTTTGTTGTTCTTATAGGTGCCCTGCCTGATTGGCCGGATTGGGGGGCAGTACAGGAAGCTGATTGGTCCATCCTACACTTCCTGGAGTTTTAAAAGTACGGTTCCCAACAGCTAGCGAGGCTCTTTCTGGCATCAGCACCTGTTTGCTGTTCTTGGTTTCCAAACCTTATTTAGCATTTTTGAATTGTTAGGTTTTGTGCCGTGGTTTTGTTTATAAATTGTATATTTTGTAAATAGTATTAAATCTGTAGGGGTGAACTGCCATTTTCTTTGGAGTGTTTTCACATTAGGGAGTTAGGGTTAGCGACTGTCTTTTGGTTTGTTTATTTCTATCAGGCTAGCTAGCACTTTCTGTGGGAAATGGCTTATTTTGTTTATTATGTTGGCCTTGGTTCGCCCTGAGTTGTAGAGTCATGTTTTGTTTGACACTTTCTTTCGTTTAAAATAAATATCATTCTGTTGGAACATCTCGATCCTGGATTTTGGTTTGGGGATCGGAGAGGGAACATGCTAATTTATCTTTGTATGTTGCACCCTGACCCCCTAGACAGGGGCGTAACAGACCAGTACAGTTATAGTACTTTGTACTTTGCCACATTTATCTTCTTCTTAGCAAGTGTCATGCATTCTGCTTCTCCAGCGTTTTTAAGAGCTGTTGATGATGTCAAATGCAGCTTACGGCCACACCGCTCTCTAAGCGCCCGATCTCGTCCGATCTCGGCAGCCAAATAGAGCCGGGCCTGGTTAGTACTTGGTAGGAAGACCGCCTGGGAATACCAGGTGCTGTAAGCTTTTTTGCTTGGGTTTACGGGCAGCACAAGCTGGTGTTACTGCCTATTTATTCATAGAAATTGTTCTATATTTTCATCAAATTTTGTTCTTTAATTGCTGTTTTGCTACTTTATTGGTTTGCCAACCATCGTGCTTCATTACTAGTAGACCATGTTACGGTCCTGGCCATATGTGTTGTTTTTATTTTGTTGTTCTTATAGGTGCCCTGCCTGATTGGCCGGATTGGGGGGCAGAACAGGAAGCTGATTGGTCCATCTTACACTTCCTGGAGTTTTAAAAGTACGGTTCCCAACAGCTAGCGAGGCTCTTTCTGGCATCAGCACCTGTTTGCTGTTCTTGGTTTCCAAACCTTATTTAGCATTTTTGAATTGTTAGGTTTTGTGCCGTGGTTTTGTTTATAAATTGTATATTTTGTAAATAGTATTAAATCTGTAGGGGTGAACTGCCATTTTCTTTGGACTGTTTTCACATTAGGGAGTTAGGGTTAGCGACTATCTTTTGGTTTGTTTATTTCTATCAGGCTAGCGAACACTTTCTGTGGGAAATGGCTTATTTTGTTTATTATGTTGGCCTTGGTTCGCCCTGAGTTGTAGTGTCATGTTTTGTTTGACACTTTCTTTCGTTTAAAATAAATATCATTCTGTTGGAACATCTCAATCCTGGATTTTGGTTTGAGGATCGGAGAGGGAACATGCAAATTTATATTTGTATGTTTCACCCTGACCCCCTAGACAGGGGCGTAACAGACCAGTACAGTTATAGTACTTTGTACTTTGCCACATTTATCTTCTTCTTAGCAAGTGTCATGCATTCTGCTTCTCCAGCGTTTTTAGGAGCTGTTGATGATGTCAAATGCAGCTTACGGCCACACCGCTCTCTAAGCGCCCGATCTCGTCCGATCTCGGCAGCCAAATAGAGCCGGGCCTGGTTAGTACTTGGTAGGAAGACCGCCTGGGAATACCAGGTGCTGTAAGTTTTTTTGCTTGGGTTTACGGGCAGCACAAGCTGGTGTTACTGCCTATTTATTCATAGAAATTGTTCCATATTTTCATCAAATTTTGTTCTTTCATTGCTGTTTTGCTACTTTATTGGTTTGTCAACCATCGTGCTTCATTACTAGTAGACCATGTTACGGTCCTGGCCATATGTGTTGTTTTTATTTTGTTGTTCTTATAGGTGCCCTGCCTTATTGGCCGGATTGGGGGGCAGTACAGGAAGCTGATTGGTCCATCCTTCACTTCCTGGAGTTTTAAAAGTACGGTTCCCAACAGCTAGCGAGGCTCTTTCTGGCAGCAGCACCTGTTTGCTGTTCTTGGTTTCCAAACCTTATTTAGCATTTTTGAATTGTTAGGTTTTGTGCCGTGGTTTTGTTTATAAATTGTATATTTTGTAAATAGTATTAAATCTGTAGGGGTGAACTGCCATTTTCTTTGGAGTGTTTTCACATTAGGGAGTTAGGGTTAGCGACTATCTTTTGGTTTGTTTATTTCTATCAGGCTAGCTAACACTTTCTGTGGGAAATGGCTTATTTTGTTTATTATGTTGGCCTTGGTTCGCCCTGAGTTGTAGTGTCATGTTTTGTTTGACACTTTCTTTCGTTTAAAATAAATATCATTCTGTTGGAACATCTCAATCCTGGATTTTGGTTTGAGGATCGGAGAGGGAACATCCAAATTTATCTTTGTATGTTTCACCCTGACCCCCTAGACAGGGGCGTAACAGACCAGTACAGTTATAGTACTTTGTACTTTGCCATATTTATCTTCTTCTTAGCAAGTGTCATGCATTCTGCTTCTCCAGCGTTTTTAAGAGCTGTTGATGATGTCAAATGCAGCTTACGGCCACACCGCTCTCTAAACGCCCGATCTCGTCCGATCTCGGCAGCCAAATAGAGCCGGGCCTGGTTAGTACTTGGTAGGAAGACCGCCTGGGAATACCAGGTGCTGTAAGCTTTTTTGCTTGGGTTTACGGGCAGCACAAGCTGGTGTTACTGCCTATTTATTCATAGAAATTGTTCTATATTTTCATCAAATTTTGTTCTTTCATTGCTGTTTTGCTACTTTATTGGTTTGCCAACCATCGTGCTTCATTACTAGTAGACCATGTTACGGTCCTGGCCATATGTGTTGTTTTTATTTTCTTGTTCTTATAGGTGCCCTGCCTGATTGGCCGGATTGGGGGGCAGTACAGGAAGCTGATTGGTCCATCTTACACTTCCTGGAGTTTTAAAAGTACGGTTCCCAACAGCAAGCGAGGCTCTTTCTGGCATCAGCACCTGTCTGCTGTTCTTGGTTTCCAAACCTTATTTAGCATTTTTGAATTGTTAGGTTTTGTGACGTGGTTTTGTTATAAATTGTATATTTTGTAAATAGTATTAAATCTGTAGGGGTGAACTGCCATTTTCTTTGGAGTGTTTTCACATTAGGGAGTTAGGGTTAGCGACTGTCTTTTGGTTTGTTTATTTCTATCAGGCTAGCTAGCACTTTCTGTGGGAAATGGCTTATTTTGTTTATTATGTTGGCCTTGGTTCGCCCTGAGTTGTAGTGTCATGTTTTGTTTGTCACTTTCTTTCGTTTAAAATAAATATCATTCTGTTGGAACATCTCGATCCTGGATTATGGTTTGGGGATCGGAGAGGGAACATCCTAATTTATCTTTGTATGTTGCACCCTGACCCCCTAGACAGGGGCGTATCAGACCAGTACAGTTATAGTACTTTGTACTTTGCCACATTTATCTTCTTCTTAGCAAGTGTCATGCATTCTGCTTCTCCAGCGTTTTTAAGAGCTGTTGATGATGTCAAATGCAGCTTACGGCCACACCGCTCTCTAAGCGCCCGATCTCGTCCGATCTCGGCAGCCAAATAGAGCCGGGCCTGGTTAGTACTTGGTAGGAAGACCGCCTGGGAATACCAGGTGCTGTAAACTTTTTTGCTTGGGTTTACGGGCAGCACAAGCTGGTGTTACTGCCTATTTATTCATAGAAATTGTTCTATATTTTCATCAAATTTTGTTCTTTCATTGCTGTTTTGCTACTTTATTGGTTTGCCAACCATCGTGCTTCATTACTAGTAGACCATGTTACGGTCCTGGCCATATGTGTTGTTTTTATTTTCTTGTTCTTATAGGTGCCCTGCCTGATTGGCCGGATTGGGGGGCAGTACAGGAAGCTGATTGGTCCATCCTACACTTCCTGGAGTTTTAAAAGTACGGTTCCCAACAGCTAGCGAGGCTCTTTCTGGCATCAGCACCTGTTTGCTGTTCTTGGTTTCCAAACCTTATTTAGCATTTTTGAATTGTTAGGTTTTGTGCCGTGGTTTTGTTTATAAATTGTATATTTTGTAAATAGTATT